>NC_136618.1:26578324-26580824 GCF_933228915.1 Telmatherina bonti
TTGTTTAAATTGAGGTTAAAAGATCATTAAAAGGTGAAATGAAGAGAAGAGAACACATGAAAAAGGAGAGAGAAGAGACAGGATTGTGGAGGAAGAAGGAGAAATTAGGACAGGGGGAAATACGAAGGGTGAGATGAGGAGGAGTGAGGAGAGGGGGAGACTATGATGACTAAGAAGAGGGACAGATGAGGAAGGGGGAGATATGAGAAGGAGTTGGGAGGACACAAAGAAGGAGTGAGGAGAGCGATAGGGACAGAGAGAGAGATAAGAAGGTAGAGATGAGGAGAAGGGGGGAATAGAGATTGAAAGGGGGAGATAAGAGGAGAAGGGGGAGAGAGAGTGAGATAGAAAGAGGGAGATAAGAGGAGAAGGGAGAGAGAGAGAGAGAGATAGAAAGAGGGCGATAAGAGGAGAAGGGGAGAGAGAGAGAGAGATAGAAAGAGGGAGATAAGAGGAGAAGGGGGAGAGAGAGTGATAGATATAAAGAGGGAGATAAGAGGAGAAGGGGGAGAGAGAGTGATAGATATAAAGAGGGAGATAAGAGGAGAAGGGGGAGAGAGATAGAAAGGGGGAGATGAGGAGAAGGGGGAGAGAGAGAGATAGATATAAAGAGGGAGATAAGAGGAGAAGGGGGAGAGAGATAGAAAGAGGGAGATGAGGAGAAGGGGGAGAGAGAGAGAGAGAGATAGAAAGGGGGAGATGAGGAGAAGGGGGAGAGAGAGAGAGAGAGAGATAGAAAGGGGGAGATGAGGAGGTTAGAAGAGGATTAAGAGATGTGAGTTGTAAACAAAACTGCATTTTCTAAATGACCTCAAAGTCGGTGAAGTTGGTGCTATGCAGACCATCACCACTGGCCCTGATGTGGGTAACCGAAATGGAACGACCCACACCAAGTTCCTCGATGGCCGCCTCCCTCCACAGAGTGATCACACTGGTGTCACTGCCCTGTAAGATAATATTCATAAATCTTAATTATCCACAGTAAACTTTGTATTTCCCGTTTATGGCAATTTATTTTTCGTACACACCTTTTCCAGTGTCAGGGTGCGGAGTGGCACATCTTGTCCCCCAACCCTCACCTTTCTTATTGTAGAGAGCTAACAGAAAAAATAAAAAAACAAAAACCACACAAAAGTTTGATACATTTATGAATACATGTGAGATTGAAATCTATCAATCAACCTACCTCAGCAACTGAGCCCTGAAGGGTAACGAACCCCCTTGACTTCAGGCCATCAGCCAAAGGAGTTATACTGGACTCTGGGAACAGCAGCTTTTCCCCTTCCTCCAGCAGGTGTGGTTGCACTGTTACCGGTGAGCTCCGGGAAAATGCTGTGTCTTTTGTAATCCATATATTGTAGGGGGGGCTATTTCCCTTCAGAGCATACCTTTTAAGGTAATAGCTTTGACCCTCTGCTACCCTGTTTTCAAACTCTTCGAAAAGAGTTATTTTTGCAACCTCTGAGCCATCAGAAATTGCAACCAATCTGTTTTTTTTAACAACTTTTGGAATTGCACTCCCATCACCAAATGTCCACTCTATGACCTTGGATATTTGTCTTGTTTTGATCACAACTATATTAATACCTGGGGGCTTCCAGTAGGGCTCTGAGCCTTTTGCCCACAAGATATTTCGTAATGCCATTCTGAAAAGAAAATAGGAAATAGCATTAATAGACAACTCAAAACAAAACAGTGCAAAAAAATAACTGGCTTTTAACTTAATCATAGTGCTGGGACTCAATAAATGAAATGATCCAATTAATTGGAGGGTTGTGTTTAATTGACATTAAAATTGACATAGTCCTGACAACTCTCCTGTCCTGTTTTTCCTTATCCACCTCTTATTATTTTGCATACAACTGAAATACGTTTAATCATCCTTTTGATAAACATTGTTATACTTCTTAACTTTAACTACATGTTTCAGACTTGACAAAAATGTTCATCCAATGTGCCAAAAACAACCAAATATCTAACAACTAAACTTCACTATTCTCCAAATGAGTGAAAGAGGGATTTCTGAGTTATTCCATCACAGGGCAGCCACAAATGATTAATAATAACAAATATTAAAATAAACTATACATAAATAATATGAGTAAAATAATTACTCATTATTATCAATAATAATTACAATTATTTTCAGTACAAAAATAAACTATACAATAAAAGATGGATAATTAGACATAGTAGATAGTCTCACACAGTGAGATCCATGTTTCTATATTTATCACTATCATATGTTAGGTGCATGTTGTGTTTCCTTTTGGATTTTATTTAATTTGCCACATTTGACATCTCCCACTTTTAACTGATGAGTCACAACATTGTGGAAGTTCTGCCAGGTAGGATTAAAACAAATCCTGAATGATTTCTGAATTTTCTTTGTCAGCCTTACTGTGTAAAATAACACCATATTGCCCTTTTTTTCTTTCATTACTTCTGCTGTCACTATTTCTGCCGCTGTTTTATGAATCCAGCTGTCAGACTGTTTCGC
>NC_136618.1:26585824-26718324 GCF_933228915.1 Telmatherina bonti
CAATGGTAGAAAAAAAGTAGAAAAAGTAGAATATTTGAAAAAGTAAAACAGTTACAGAGTAGAAACTTCAGAGCACCCTTCTGCTGAACGAGCTGAACGTTTTGATACCAAACTTGTTGAAATTGGTAGAACCTAGCGGAAGCAGTGAACGACCGAAAAACGGCGGAAGAATAATAATAAACGTGAATAAAGAGAAACAGGAAAACTATTGTGTGAATGCTTAAAAGCATTCACATTGTGTGAATTCTCATTGTGTGAATGCTTAAAAGCATTCACACAATAAGCTAAAACTAGCTGCTGTTAGTGAATAAAACTGCGTGACGACTTGGTGACTGTGTCACATGCAGAACATGCAGAGTGGAACGTGTTCCGGAAAAGGTGATCATGCCAGTGTGACCCCTCCCACACAAAGGCAAGAGGCACACCAGGAGTACCCCCGAGACCCGGGCCATCGGCAGCCAACCCCAGGCGCAGACCCCAACTGCCTCACCCCGGAGCCTGCCATGCACCGACCCAGGAGGCGGCAGAGGGGGGTCCCACGGCCCCAAGAGCCTGGAAGCAACCCCCCACCCCCGCAGGCAGAGGGCCCAGCCCACACCAACGGAGGGCCGGGATCCCCAGACCGCCACCGAGCGGCAGCCAGGCCGCACCCCAGTGGACCAGCAGCGCTCCCCGAGCACCAAGACCCTCCACGCACGCACGCACAGACACACACACACACATGCACCCACCCACCTACCCCCACCCACACACATCCACACTTCCTCCTTAAGCACACCCTATCCACCCATTCTCTGACACACGCTCAAACTCACATTCTTCTACCCGTTCTTTATACTCACACACCCCCTCACACACACATCCCTGCTCCCTCTATAATCACCCATTCTTCCATACACGCATACCCCACTCTACACACACATACCTCCCTACACCTCTCTATCCACATTCACACTCCTCATTGTACACCCACCCCATCACTCCCCCGTACCACCAACATAACCCCACATACACACCCCCACCCATCTGCATACACCCCCCCTTCCTCCTATCCCATTCCTAAATTCTTTCACCCTGATCCCCCCCCCCCCCCCACCACCACCACCCTATCTACCCTAACATTCATTCACCACTTCATCCATTGGCTCATGCACGCCCTCACCTTTCTTTCCCAACGTTTCCCCTGTGAGATACCCCCGGGGGAGCAGGGGATAGGAGGGCCCCGATCAGGGCCCCAGAACTACCCCCCACCCCTGTCAACACCCCCCCACCACTTCACACATGCAGCCGATCCAGCACCACCCAGGGCCAGCAGCAGTCCCACCCCTGCCAGGCCAGCCCAGACCCAGGCCGCCTGAACAGCACCACTCCCCCACCCAAACTTCTCCGGCACAGCCCCGGAAATAGGGGCATGGCAGGACCCCATTGTCACCCCCTCCCTCCCAGCTTATGAATGATTGTGAAGTGTGTGTTGTTTGCAATTAAAATTGGGAAGAAGTAACCACATCATGTTGGGAGCGGGACCACCAAAGCAGCCCCGCCCACCGCACACTGCATGGCCCGCCCCCCAAAATATGTCCATGTGTTGTCAGTGTGTGTTTTTTGTGTTGCAAGGAAGAGGAGGGGCGGCAGAAGGAGAGACAGACCAAGGGCCCACCGCCCCCACACCCCTAGGAGACGCCCCCACCCAGAGACACGTTGCATTCCCTCCTCCTTTACACACCAACACATTCACACAACCTCACCATCAGTCTGGTATACACACACATCTACACACAGACACACCTACAGACCCACACATACATCTATACACATACACGCCCATTCTAACAGATACCCGGCCAAAAGTTTAGTCCACATCCAAAACCCTACATCCCACTCACCCCCCTGCCCACCACAAAACACCCCTTCCCATTCTACCTACCCTAGAACAAACCACCACAACTCCCCACTTCTCTCACTGAAGTCCTACCCCCTTCATAATCATGACCCTTCACCCCCCTATACACCTAGATACACATGCACCCCCCCACTCCCCCCTACACATGGACCACTACCCCCCATACACATGCACCTCAATACTCCTCTATATACACACCCCTATCTTCCATGCATTTAACACCAGATTATCCACACACAAGCCCTTACCCCCTCCCACACACACACACACACACATCACCTACTCCCTCATCACCACCCCCAACCCCCCACACAATCATGTACTATCACACTCCCCAAAACCTCCACCCCCACACCTACAAGCCCTAACACACTCCCCCTTACACACAACCCTACCCCCCACAAACTCATGCTCCACTACACTCCCCATAAACCACCACACACCTCCTACACCCCACACACTCATGTACTATCACAGTCCCCTAAACCTCCACCCCAACACCCTCACACACTCCCGCATACACACACCCCTCACCCCCTATACCTTCATGTACCACTACAGTCCTCTATACACACCCCGCATATACACCACCGCACTCCCTCATACGTACCCCACCTACACCCCACACACTCATGTACTTTCGGACTCCCCTAAACCCCCACCCCTACACCCCCACACATACATGCCTCAACACACTCCCACATACACGCACCCCTACCCCCCATACATTCATGTACCACTACACTCCTCCATACACACCCCATACACACACAGGCACCACCCATCCTCAACTATCTTGGGCCCGGGTCCCTCTGCCAGGCACCAGGGTACGGACCCGCCCCCACTGCAGCGGCAGGTCCAGGTCAGCCCAACCCCCCCACGACAGGGCCGACCCCCCATCCCTGAGAAGCAGGGGACAGCCCCGGGCACCGGAGCCCAGGACCCGCACCCAGCCCACCCCGCAGCGGCACGGCCACCCGTCATGGAGCCAATACCCGCCGATCCAGCCTCCGCCATCGACCTCGCCCCACCGCCGCAAGGCAACTCCAACCATTGATCAACCCAAGGCCTTCCGCCAGGTCTGGAAACCTAGCCCCCCCAGTAATGAAGCAGCCAAGATCCCCGTCCAGGGGTCCACCCCAGACCCATAGCCACCTGAGCCACCCAGCCAGTCCCCAGCCCCGAGCAGGATGAGGTCACACTCTCACCCCTACACTAAGTGATTGAGCTGATCACAGGAGACCAGAGAGAGTGAAATTCAACTGACTGATCCTTTGAGGAGGCAGACATCCTTTCCATGCTGATGTAATCTAATAACAGATTTCTAAACTGCTGGATACACAGATTCTGTTTGCTTTTCCAGTTCACAAGGATAGTTTTCTTTGCAATGCACAGGCTACTGAGGATTGGTTTTGCTAAATTAAACCCTATGTTATTTTCACCTAAGTGACTCAATAGGCACAATTTGGGGTTTGCAGGGATATTACATTTAAACCAGTCTGACAGATCTTTACATACCTGGAGCCAGAATCTCTGGACAGGTGGACAAGACCATAAAGCATGGTAGTAGCTGTCAATCATGTTGTTAGTACAGTGTGAACAGATATGTGAGTGTAACAGACCCATCTTGAACATCCTGTGTCCTGTATAATGAGTTCTGTGTAGAATTCTGAATTGTATTAATTGCATGTTTGAATTCTTAGTCATTTTGAATGTGTCTGAGCAGATTTGTGACCATTCATTTTGATTGAAGTTGCTGGATAAGTCTGCTTCCCATTTAGATGTTGGGAGAGAGATGGAATCTTCTAGCTTCAATAGTAATCTGTATATTTTGGATAGCAGCTTTGGGGCCTTAAGATTTAAGAATTCTGCAACCCTGATAGGTAACTGTGAGTTTAGTTGATCAGTGGTGTATTTCTTACTTATAATAGATTTAAGTTGGTGGTATTCTAAGAATTTGGTACTGCTGAATTCATACTGTGAAGAAATTGCATCAAATGACAGAAAGTTTCCATTTTCTATTATATGTTCTAACTGCTTTACTCCTTTATTCTTCCACTGAGGGAAGTTTATCATCTTTTTGTTTTGCAGGAAGTCAGGATTGTTCCAGATGGGTGTGAGCTTACATGGAATAAGCGCAGACTTGGTTACTTTCAGGAATTCCCACCAAGCCGTTAAACTGGAGCTGATGTTAATGCTTTTGAAACACTTATATGACTTGACAGTTGAGCTGATGAATGGTAAATCAGAGATGACTAAATCCTCACACAATGCTTGCTCAACATCCAGCCATGGCTCATCCAAAGAACTTGGATTAAGCCACTTGGAGATGCATTGCAGCCTATTACATAAGAAATATTGATTAAAATTTGGCAGGTCCAACCCACCTCTGTCTTTGGTCTGTTGTAAAGTTTTTAGACTAATGCGGGATGGCTTGTTTTTCCAGAGAAATCTGGATATGTGGGAGTCTAGTGATTTAAACCAAGTGGAGGATGGTCTGATGGGAACCATTGAGAAAAGGTAATTAACTTTTGGTAAAACCATCATTTTAACAGTGGAAACCCTCCCCATAAGTGATATGGGCAAGCGGTTCATCCTTGAGAGGTCATCCTCTACTGTTTTTATTAGCTGATCATGATTTAACTTTATTAATTTGGTTAGTCTGGGAGAGATTATTATACCTAAATAACTAATATTTCCTGACTGTATAGTGGTGTTAGATATGTTTTTAAAGTCACAGTTAATGGGCATTGCTGTAGTCTTTAACCAGTTAATAGAATAGTCTGATATTGAAGAGAATTTATTAATTAGTGTGATTGTTTGAGAAAGTGTTGTTTGTGAGTTGTGAAGGAAAAGTAAAATGTCATCTGCGTAAAGACTAATTTTATGTTCAATATTTTTAGCTTGAATTCCTTTGATTTCTGGGTTTTGTCTTATGGCAGCTGCCAGGGGTTCAATAAAAATGGCAAAGAGTGATGGAGAAAGTGGGCAGCCCTGTCTGGTGCCTCTCTGTAAGCAGAAGTTTGGAGAAGTTTTGTCATTAGTCTTCACACATGCATTTGGGTTATTGTATAATATTTTTATCCAGTCAATAAATGATGACCCAAACCCAAATTCTTTTAAAGTTGCAAATAAAAGTTTCCAGTTTACACGGTCAAATGCTTTTCCTGCATCTAAAGATATAACTGTGGACTTCAGATTGTGTAGAGTTGAATAATCTATTATGTTAATTAATCTGCGCATGTTAGTGTAGGAATGTCTACCTTTTATAAAGCCTGTTTGATCAGCGTGAATAATGGAAGGGGTTATTTTTTCTATCCTTCTGGCTAGAGCTTTGCTGATTATTTTGAGATCTACGTTTATTAATGAAATTGGACGATAACTGGATGGGAGTGTAGGGTCCTTTCCTGGTTTTAATAGGACTGAAATATTTGCCAAGTTCATATTGGACGGTATTTTTTGCTTTTCCTTTATTTCTAATACCATGCTGTAAAAGGTTGGAGCCAGTGTGGTCCAGAATTCTTTGTAGAATTCAGCTGGATAACCATCTGGACCTGGTGCTTTATTATTTGGCATAAAATGGAGAGCTTCATGGAGCTCATGAACCAAAATAGGTGAATCTAGAGCCATTTTATTTTCCTGATTTATTTTAGGAAGATTGATGCTGCTAAGAAATTGGTTAATATTCTCATCTGTTGGATTTATTTGTGATGAATATAATGCTTTGTAAAATTCTTTGAAAGTATTGTTTATCATGTCAGGATCATGGCTGATATTTCCTTCTGAATCTTTTACAGAGGAAATTGTTGTTTTCTCCTTATTTGCCTTTAGTTGGTTAGCCAGGAACTTTCCAGATTTGTTACCATGTTCAAAATTGTCCAATCGAAGTCTTTGCACCATGAATTGTGTTCTTTTATCTATTATTTCATTAAGTTCAAATTTGGCTTTTCTAATATCATTCAGTGTGTGTTCTTCTGGGGAGACATGGTAAGCTTCCTCTAGTGATTTAATTCTGAGTTCTAATTCTGATGTTCTCAAAGTTTCCTTCTTTTTCTTATGGGAAGAGAAGGATATTATTTTCCCTCTCATTACTGCTTTTCCTGCTTCCCACAGAACACACGCTGAAGTTTCTGGTCTGTTATTGTTTTCTAGATATGAGGACCATTCTCTTTTAAAGTAACTGATAAACTCAGAATCTGTAAGTAATGATGTATTAAATCTCCAGTTTCTAGTGGCTGGCTTACAGTTTTTACTTCTAAGGGTTAATGATACAAGTGCATGATCACTGATGATTATGGGATGGATCTTTATCTCTGATATGTCACTCATGAGTGAACAGCTGATTAGGAAGTAGTCTAGTCTAGAATAGGTATGGTGAACTGAAGAGAAGAAAGTGTATTCTCTCAGTGTCGGGTGATGAGAACGCCATGCATCGCAAAGACCAAAATCCTTCATGTACTGTTTAACTGTTTCAGCTGATTTCCAACCTCGATACTTCCCTGATGAACTGTATTTGTCAAGAATAACATTTAAGTCCCCTGCTACAATGATTGTGTTATCTAAGTGATCATAGAGCGAAGTAAAGAGGGAGTGAAAAAAGGAGGAGTCATCAACATTTGGGCCATAAACATTTGCAATAGTTAACTTAACATTTTGAATAGATAATGTAACTATTAAAAATCTGCCTTCTGGATCTGTGATTGTTTGATCAATGTCAAATTTTAACCTTTTATTAATAAGAGTGGCTACTCCTCTTTGTCTGGAATTATAGCAAGCTGAGTAAACGTGGAAACTGGTCCGTTGAAAGATTTATTGTTGAATTAGATAAATGAGTCTCCTGCAGGAGAACGATGTCTGCCTTCATTTCACGCATCCGATTAAGAATTTTTAACCTCTTTTCTCTTGTACCAGCTCCACGCACATTCCAAGAGACAAACCTCAGTGTATCCATAAACCAACAAAAACGAAGACTATCTGCATTTTACAAACCTCAGTGTATCCATAAACCAGCAGAGATGGAGGTTATGTGCATATTACTACAGCGTGTGTCTGTGTGTAACCCGCTGCTTGTGCGCCTGTCAGCTGTGTGCGGTACCTGGATCTGCGCGTTAAGTGTCTCTATGTGTGCTTTCCTCATACTTAACTGTGTGTGTATGTGTGAATCATGCATAATGTTGTGTCCGATGTTTAATCTTGTGCGTGCGCCATGAAACATATCAATATAGAAGTAGGTGACATTACTGATAAAAGTGAAAGGGTTCAAACAAAGAAAAGTGAAAAGAGAAAAAAGTGACCGTGCCAAAGGAAGAAAATAATGTAAAAGAAACATCCGAGACGAGAACGGTGTAGCAGAGACGGGTGGAGAAAATACTGATAATTATTTTGAAACCACAGTATTACAAATATGGCATAACTTATTTAAGATTTAAGATTATTAAGGAACATACCAACAAGTCAGTAGAGCCACGGAGTGATGTTTGGGTCGCGGTACAACTGTCCATTGATAAATAATTTATCCACGGCGATGGCAGCGCGAGCTCCTTCGGCGATGGATTTCCTCCTGATAGGGAACAAAACTCTCCGCCGATCCAGGATCTCTCTTGGAAACTGGTCATTAACTGCATAATGGAGGCCCCGAAGTTCACGACCCTGACTTTTCACCTGCTCCTTTTGTTTGTAGTTAACAAACTTGGCTACGATGGGCCGTGGCCGGCCGGCTCCGGGTTTCCTTCCGCCCAGACGGTGAACTCGGTGAAAGGCGATGTTCCCCACCGTTTCTTCCGGGAGCTTTAGATGAGTCTGGATGAAGTTTTTAACTGTGGTCTCGGGGTCTTCATCTGCTTGTTCTGGAATCCCTGCAAACACCAAGTTGTCCCTCATGCTTCTGGCTTGCAGATCCAGCACCATTTCCTTCATCTTCTTGTTCTCTTCGGAGACTCTGGTTAACCCCTCGGTGAGGGATTTAACCGACTCTCTGAGGACGGCGTTTTCTATGGCCAGTGTTTCCACTTGCTTCTGGCTGAATTCCAGTGATTCCCGCAAGGCCTGAAACTCTTTGTGGAGAATCTCCACCAGGCTCAGGCGCGCATCGAAACTACTGAGCTTTTTATCGATAGAAATAAGAACATCGGTTGTGTCGTTCCCCGGCGACGAAATGGCTCCGGATGAATCCTCATTCCGCTGTCTTTTAGCCTGAGATGATGCGGCTGGGGTCGATGTTTGCTTTGGCTTCCCCATGACAACTCTGTCGAAACACTGATCTATGAAGTCCGTCAGGCTGGCCAAATCCTCCTCTTTGTGCTCCAGAATGCACCTTAAAGAGACACTATTTACCTACTTAGGAGAATGTTCAAATTAATTTCAGATTAATTTGGCAAAACGCACACATTAATAAATGAACGAATGAATAGTTTACGTTTGCCTAGTGGGACTCCGCCGTCTCAACCTCACTACTTGCCTACAGCATTACGTCACTTACCTGCGTCCTCAAACACGGCGACCATCAAGTAGTCTGAATCTGCCATCATTTCATAAGGGAGGACATGTATTTGTATTTTTAAAAAAAAGTGACATCTGACTGCCTCTTTATTTCAAATAGCATCAGATCTTATCAGTGAACCATTACCATAAACTATTAATTTCTCTGATATTTTCATGTAATCTGTGTAAAATGGGAGCAGTGTAGGACGGTCTACAGGTAGATGTTGGCTGATTGACTGACCCGGCAAAGAAGCCCACAACTGGAACACGGCTGTCATCAAGGACTTTTCACCCTCACTTCAGAAGTACAGGTTTCTCGTCTTTTTCATTAATTTACAAGCTAAGAGGCACTTTTAATGCTTGTTTTGATGTCGGTATCTGGTTCTGTGCAGAAAAGGAACCCAGGCGACAGCTGTGAACATGATGTAGGAGTCTGCACATCTCTTGATACCGTGGTTCCAGCCTTCCCTGGTCCTAACAGCCATCCCTGAAGAAGCCTCAACTCAGTCTGAAGGAAGATGTATTTTTTCTTTGGATCTTGCTCAGTGGTTCCAGAACCACGAGACACCACATTTGACCACATTTAACCCAGAAAACTCAGTTACTGTGTTAACAGAATCAACTACAGAGTGAAAAATATCATTTTCATTTCATTAAACATAAAAAAGAGGATAGATTTTATTTCTGTACACTAATAAAGACATTGTGTTTTAATGAGCCGTTATTTTTTTTACTTCTGCTTTACATTTTACATTAAAAAAAAATCAGATGTAGAAATGTGTATATGGTAAAGTTGTGTATTATTTTAAGTCAATTACTTTTGTCCTAAGTGACTGCAGCAAAGTTACTATTTGTTGGACGTAATATGAAATGGCAAGAATATATATAACAGCCTTTTACAGTTATTTGCCATTTGATTAGCTTTATTTCAGAATTTTTGGGTCTAGAAGAGAAACTTCCCACTCATTTCCTCCAATAGGTAAATGTACGTCACCCTGTTTAGAAATGTTTCTTGCATTTGTAATGAAAAAGCATTTAAACAGACAGGTTCCACATCAGGATATTGGATCAGACACAGGGGAGTTTGGATCTTCATCCTTCCTTCTGAGCACCTGAGAAATGAAAAAGAGACATTTTATTTTCTAAGCAAAGTAATAAGTAATATCTTGCTGTGTCCCTGTTGTCTCTCTGTTAACATTGTAGCAGAATTTTCACATGTGTAGCCTAACAGAGATAATAAGAAGAACATAAAAGATGGTAGGTGATGCTACATATATAAAACATGGGTCTGCATAGGTCAGCAGGAACCCTAATCAGGATGTTGCAGCCGCACTGTGACTCTTTATTTATACAGGATATTTAACTTTGTGTTATTTATCTGTACAGTAATCTGGCTGTATGGTGGCTAAATCAATCAGAGATCTATCATTTGGAAATCACGCCATTTTCCACACTCCTGGCTAAAACAGCACATCTAAATAGGCTAATTAATTAAGATGAACACTGACTGTAAATAAAACCAAAAGTAAACGCGCTTCTTTGTGCATTTCTGTGTTGTTAAAATGTGTGTGGGCTTATCTGGCTGCTGGTAAGTTTGGTGTGGCATGTAGAGTAAGTTTGGTAGGGAAATATGATGCAGCGGTCAACATTACTTCATTTTTTACATCGCTAACTCCAGATTTATGGAAATTATGAATAGCACATTCATAGTTTTCAAAACAATCTAACAAAGAATACAGTTGAGACGTATTAACATGAACAACATGCCTAGTTGTCACCATGCTATCTGTATTCATAGGCACGGTGACCAGACATTAAAATGATGACTTCAGCATTCAGAGACAGTTTGTTGTAAACATGCTCCCTCCACCATCTCGGTATATTCTCTCTCAGGCTCAAAGTCGGGTTCAAACATAAATGGTTGAATTCAGAAAGCTGCTGCTGTCATGCTAGCATGTTATCACTAGCTGCTGCTGTTATTAGCATCAGAGGTACTGGGCCTTTTTTTCCCTTCCTGCGTGTCCAGTTTATCTTCCTTCTCCTCCTCAGCTGCACTAAAAAGTGAAGCTTGTCTGCTTGTGTCAAACTGGGGCTTCAAAATTATAATCTCTATTTTATGTGAGAAGGGTTTTTATTATGTGGTTTTCACTGGCATAACTGAAAAAAACAATAGCAGGAAGGGCAGTTTGTTTATTTCCGGTATATGTAAGTACATCACGTCAACCGCGTCATCTAATCAGAACCCTTCCCAACCCCCTAATCTAAAGCACAATTAAGTAAAGGTGAATAAACATGTTTTTCATGTTAACTTCAATTATGGCTAAGTATTTTCATGTAAACTCAAAGGAGAACACTTCAATTTAGAATTATGTCATTCACAATAATGAATTCCTAATTAAACAACATGTAACCATAACCATCATGTCACCAGCCCAATTTTCATCCTCAACCTCGTGTTACTTGAGTGTCACTGATGGTGGAGTTGGAAAGGAGCAATGCCTACCTCTGAAATGTGTGTTTGTGAGTAGGGAGGGGTTGGAGGGAATGTCAAGGCAGGGCATTTGCCCAGGATCTACCACAAGGCAGGACTGTCTGTTAAAATCAGCAAAATCTGGACAAACATTAATTTTGAACCATCCACATAACCTTGCATCTGGGCTTTTAATCCATGTTCAAATAATGAACCTTGAAGAAAAACCAGTCCATTGGTATCTATTACATGTCTGTGTTTTGTGTTGTCATATTGAACTAAAAAACTATAATGAGATTACCCACCAGTGCTGTCTGGAAAAATGTGTGCACATTGAATTTTCCGGACAGGAGGTGAGCAGAGTGCACACCTAATAGTCATCCCTCTGGGTGGTGAAGGCAAATAATTTGAAAAAAGATAATGCATGTATGACTTCTACACTATGTGTATACACACTTTCAATTTTAAATCAGTTTCACACCATGGTTAGAAATCAGATGGTCCCTACAGGGTCTTACAGTTGAATAAATATGCCACTTGAGATAGTGAACTATGCATCTACTTGGATAAAAACAAGACAGACCAAAACAACAACAACAATAAAAAAAAAACTACTAGCCCCAAAGGCAGAAGCAATGTGAACTGCTTTGACACAAAGAGGATAATAATAGTCTGGTGTTGCTAATCAAATGAACTTGATTAAATGATCATCAGGAAGTACAAACACCTCAATTAAAGCAATGTTTTTGTCCATGTGGTAATCAGGGGCTGTATTCCTAAAGACTCTTAGAGCAAAGAGTTGCTCCTAGAGGCCAAAGTCTACAAAAATCCTGATGTTTTCTTAGAAAAGGGAAGTGTAGATCCTGGTAAAGATAAAAGCTATTCCCAACAAATCCCATTTGTTAAGAGAGCTTCTAAAGTGAGATCTGTCAAGAGGACTTTTAAGCAGCCTAGGAGTTTCCTGAACAGAGGACAAAATGACAGATGGAAGAGGCAGGAGAGACACTCTCCAAACCTTGGATGACAATGAAACAATGCAATGCTACAGATTGGAGCATACAGGAATAATGTTTGTCGTTGAACTCAGAAATGCACTCACTTCTCCACAATGCTATACCACCAGACATGAAAGTCATCACAAGACTGAGGCATTTGGTAACAAGAAAAATGTAACAATGCAGCAGTGATGACTTGGTTTACAGCCCTTCGCGATCAACTAAACACAGACAGCATTGTCACCTCATATTGTGACAATTTGATTAATTTTCATTGGATGCCTGCACTTTACAGGCCCACAAAAGGGCATTTAAAGTCATCACAGGATTCCCCGGTGCTGTGGGTGTAATCGATGGGACACATGTCCAAATAATTGCATGGTCAGAAGATGAACCGACAGACATTTTACAGTGTCAATGTTCAACTTGTTTTCCGTGCTGATGATAAGATTCTGGGCTTTGTTGGACAGGCTCAACACATGCCAGAATACTCTGAGTGGCCTCAGACAGCTTTTCAAGGGACATTATGTGCCAGTTGCCACACGTTAGGGGACAGTGGCTACCCATGCAAACCATGGCTCCTAACACCTTCCCCCAGCCACACCAAGGCCCACATCTACACCAGGTAACCCAACAAATATAGAATTATGCACGAAAATAAAATGTTAACAGCATATTGGAGTATTCTAGCAGTTTAAATATTTCCCCCAAATAATGTACATTGTTGTTATTTCTGTATTAACTTGTAGGGCCCATAAAACAACAAGGGTGGTAGCGGCATATGGCATTGGTCAGCTAAAGAGGTACTTTCATGTTCTCCATGGGGATGCTGCTAATAAAGTCTGAAAAGTGATCATAACCTGTGCAATGCTACATTGGCTTGACAGATTGAAGATCCTTTTGAGGGTGATGGTGATGAAGATGAAGAAAGCAAAATATTTGCTTTCCACAGGGGAATTGGCCTGAAGTGAACTGTCATTCAGAGCCCACTTTACAAATTCACATTTTAGGTAAGTTACAGTATATTTAATGTGAAAACTTGTGATTGCATTGGACTCATGTACCAAATAGTTTTTACGACACATCACCTACAATAGTTAAATACACTACACATTCACTAACAAACACACAATATGAGGACATCCATTGTCAACAGTGTTGGAGCTGCAGCAGAAGCAGCAGGCAGACTGAATGTTTCAGGTTGAGGGTCCCAAACCTGCAATGTTGAGGGACCTGGTTCCTCTAATGGTTTCATTACATTTAGTTTTAATGATTAATTTTAATGATTCTTTTGTTTTAATCGATTTATTAGAATGAGCATGCACAATAAATATGAGAAATTGTTTATGCAATGAAAAAACACTGTTGATAATTTTGTGTCCCTGCCTGTTGATGAGCTGAAAAACTCATTTGTCTTTGTTGCATTTCATTGGCCTGCATCTTTCAAGAGTCAGTGCCTTGCCATAACATGAGTCCAACCTCTGACAGCCCCAGTATATTAAACACTGCTTCTGGAAGCTGGGACAGGTGCCTGGCAGGTGGTTCACCCCCTAAAAAGAGATCCAGTAACCAGTATGTACACAATAATCTGATATTTAAATTAACTTTGTCAGCAGGTGTAAGTAAGTGGTATATTGCTCACCCATGAGGGAATATTCATGTTTGTATTCTGAAATCTCTTTTGCTTTAAACTTTAACACACACCACTGCTTGTCTGCACAACCAGCAGAAAGGAGGCATTTATTTGTTGTGCTATGGTTTTCCATGCTTACTTTTTGGCTTGTACTGTGACACTGGGGCCAAATTTCCCTTTCAAAACACTCGTATTCACATTGACCAATTAAGCCAGCAAAAACCGTTCCACTGTCCAGTTAGGTTTCCTTGTTCTTTTCTTCTCCATTACTACTCCAATGGATTGTGGTATATTTTGAAGCCAACCAATACTGCTTGTTAAAGGCAGCTCAGGAATCCCAGACATTGATAACAGCTGAGCCATGTTACTTTTGTTAACACCAAATTAAGTTGAAATGCTGAAAGTTGAAAGTGCAAAAATGATCAGCATGGCAATTAAAGCAAATGAATAATTATCACTAATTATCACTGAATATCACTATATTCACAATGTGAATTCTGTGCAAGTGGGCCTAATTTTTCATGCATTTTGTCATTTATTTTTAAGCATTTAACAGATATTTTCTTTTATCCATCCATTTTCTCAACCGCTTAGTCCAATTAAGGGTTGCAGAAAAGATAGAGTCTATCCCAGCAGTCATTGGGCAAGAGGCAGATATCTGGGACAGATAGCCAGTCCATCACGGGCATGTTTCATTCATTCATTCATTCATTCATTCATTCATTATCCTAACCGCTTGGTTGGATGAAGAGTCGTGGGGAAGCTGGAGTCTATCCCAGAAGTGTTTGGGTAAAAGGAAGGGTACATCCTGGACAGCTCACCAGTCCACTGTAGGGCCGTTTTCTTCAATGTGAAGTATTATTTACAGTTACACAGTCTTCAGAAGATTAGATTCTATGGTTAAGTTGATCGATTTGAGTGTACGCCCTTTGCCCATTATCACCAAAAGTATATCTTTATCTAGCTTTTAGGATCAACAAACCGCAGCATTTGAAATGATGACTCATACCTAGCAATGAGGGTTAGCCACACTTCCTCACCAAGGAGTTTCGGTCCATTCCTTGCTCAGTTCTCTGAGAATGTTTTCGATTCACTCCTAAGCTAAGACTCCTTTCTAGGAAATTTGTAGGTTAAGCTCTCTGATTCTTGGAATCTTAAAGAATACGGCCCCAAGTGTATTCAGGTTTGTACCAACACAATATCAAAGAGGGAACACATCAGCAATGATCTTAGAAAAGTTTTTTTTGTTGCCTATCGGCCAGAGACAGGTTGTGAGGTAATTTCCAAATGTTTCATGTCTATCGTTCTACAGTGAGAAAGACAGTGAGAATTCATAAGTGGAAAGCATTCAAGATAGTTGACAATCTTCACTAGAGTGGATGTCCCAGTAAGTTCACTGGGAAGTCAGACTGTGCCATGCTCAGAGAAACTGCAACAAACCCAAAAGCTTAATCTCAACACATCTCAACTTGTTAAATGTCAAAGTTTATGAGAGTAAAATTAGAAAATCACAAAACAAGCGTGGCTTGCTTGCAATGGTTGACAGGAGAATGCCTCTTTTCCTGCAATAAGGCAGAGCAACATGTTAGGAGAAATCCAGACACAGCACATCACCTGTCAAGCATGGCAATGGAAGGTTTTTGATTTGGGCTTGTTTTGCAGCCACAGGATTCAAATTTATTTATTTGACAGAGATGTGTTCAATACATACATCAAAGGAAAACATGCTTTTGTCAGGCTTGTGCAAAGCTGCTAATTTACACTTGCAATCCATAAACAGATGGATGTTAAATCATAAAACACAACAGTAAAATGAAAAAGAAATGGAAGGATTTGTGAATCTGTATAAGCCAAGGAAGAATCAGGTTTCACATGTGGAAACTATACTTCCCTCTTGCTTGTGATTGCGTCATCCAAGAGGTTATTCATAAAGTATCAGAAAAGTCTTTTAGCCTTGAAATAAACATTACTGAAAAGAAGCATTGACTGGTTAGTTTTGAGAGAGGGGTTCACTATATAAGGGACTCGAAATGAGCATTGCATAATTAGTTATAATATATTCCTCTCTTGTTTTCCATTTTTTCCTGATTTCAAGTGATTTTACCAAGTTAAATTATTTTACTGAAGGATAGATCATTTCACAAGATAATAGTCTGAATATCTAAGGCATTAGCAGGAGGTGGCATGGAGAAATCCTTGCAATCCTTCCGCCACCAGATGTACTGGTGTTGAGGGAACAAAACATCTTTGATTAGTGTTCCCCCGTTGATGACCCAAATTTTGTTGGCCATATGGTGTGCACAATTACCCATAGGCACCAGTGGCAGCAAGTTGACCAGCAACCAGAATCGTCACTGCAGGAGTGGAATTGTTTCTCAGGGGATCATGTGACCTGGAGCGCTTTGATCTCTGACTTCCCCTCAGAGGGCTCTTCTTTGTGCTACTTTTTCCTCAAAAGTTTGATATGGCTGAACAGAGAAAGAAGTGAAAATAGTGTCTGATGAGGCCAGAAAGAGGAAGGGGGAAAGAAATTGCTCCAGAGGAAAGACACGAGTCGACCTTGGCAAAGTTTTTGCTGGTTGGAGTGTGATAAAAGAATAAGGTGGAAGCAAAACCCACTCGCTGTTTGCCTCGGTGTTACTGGACTGGGAAATTAGCTCTTTGTCTGTTGTGCAAACACATCAAATTGTGATGAACTTTTTCACATCTTTCAGCCAGCATTTATTTAAAACAATGGCACTAAGCACCTGATGAGCTGCAGAATGTTGCCATAAATGTGTGTCTTTATTTTGCCGTTTAGTCTAAGCTAAATGTGGCTAATTGAAGCTAATCAGCTGCTAACCAAAGTTAACATGACTCCCCAAACATTGCGCGAAAGTTGGACTGGTTTGTATGCTATAAATGGATTTCCTATAATTCATGCAAATATTAAATATGAAACAGAACAATTAGCAACTGCTCTGGTTAAGGTTCATGGTTTTCATAGACTGTTCAATAGACAGCAGTACTACTGTAATGTCCCATAAGCTATCCAATGTGCAAGAACGATTCCAAAACACGGATGGATTGTTTAATTTTGCAACAGTGATGTGTGGCCTGTAAGAAGTTACATTGGCTATTTTTGGCAGGGGTCACCAACTCCGGTCCTGAAGGGATACCATCCTGCAGGTTTTACTGTTTTCCAGATACAACACACCTGACCCAAACCAATGGCTCATTAACAGGCAGGTGCAGAAGATGACAACAAGTTCTTGGAGAACCTTCTCACTTGTATCACATGTGTTGTACAAGGGAAACACTAAAACCTGCAGAATGGTAGCC
Organism: Telmatherina bonti; assembly: GCF_933228915.1. Classification (NCBI taxonomy): domain Eukaryota; kingdom Metazoa; phylum Chordata; class Actinopteri; order Atheriniformes; family Telmatherinidae; genus Telmatherina; species Telmatherina bonti. Next base: position 26,602,624 of record NC_136618.1, read on the forward strand.
CTCAAGGACTGGAGTTGGTGACCCCTGATCTACAGTATCTTAGCAACAACCAATATAAAAATAACATAATAATGCTTCAAGAGGAGACATAAATCTTTCTGATTATATCCACTTGGTAAAGCAAATTTGTTCACCACAACATGGTAGCCAGACCATCATTGTGCTTCCTATGATGCTGGACAGGACAAAAATAAATGAATGAATGAATACATACATAAATAAATGTAAAATATGGCAATATAAAATCTAGCCATATTTTCTAGGGGTTGCTGATTCCTTCTGTTATAACATCCATTTTGAGCCATCAGATAATGAATGGCTCTACTCGCAGATTTGTCGGAAAAAAGTGTCGTTCAGTCACTGAAATCTCCAATCCATGCACTACATTTCTTATCCCACAAATGCGCTTTCGATATTTACAATTGCGTGTTTTTATCTATAAACATTTGCTTATTTTTCAGAATTTCACCAAAGCTTTTGATGTCGACCCCCTATTAGAATTTGTCCAGCCGTTTAATGGTATAATATCTAACCTAAAAAGTCCGGTTTCATCCCAGAAAACCCTGCTCCTTGCCAATTTTAACTTATATGGGAGCAAGATTTAGGAGATCATATGTGATGACACTTGGAATGCAATTTTAAAAAGCTTCCACACCTCCTATATTAGTGCAAGACATGGACTAATACAGTGCATAGTATTGCATCAAGCTCACTGGACCAAAGAGAAGTTATCAGCGATTTCCAGACATAGATCCTACATGCAGTCATAAAATGACCCCATCCTTATATTTACACACATTTTTGGGCTGATCCAAGTTATAGAGCTTCTGTACTTTCATATTTAAAATGCTCTTGAAGGTCCTAGAGGTATTTATAGCCCCCTGTTCTATCATAGCCCTTTTTAGTGTGCTTATAGTTTGAACAATTCCCAGTATGATTCTCTGGCTTTCTGTACATTACTTGCTCGCCGCCTAATCCTTCTGAAATGAAAAGATGCCTCCCGGCCATCCCACACAGTATGGACAAGAAGCACTCTGTTTTATATGAACTTGGAAAAAGTAAAACATACACCTTGAGGTTCAGCTGGTAAATTTTAGAAGACTTGGTAACCTTTTTTTTTAAACACATAGAAGAGAAATTATAGCTGCACAAATAAGTCTAACTAGGAAAACTACTGAGTTTATTTTATGTAGGTGACAACCTGCTTTATTTACTTTATATATATATATATATATATATATATATATATATATATATATATATATATATATATGTAATATTTTACAACATGCTAAGCATACATGGCCTTATATTTACTCTGCAATAATTTTCATTCGTTTGATTCATAGTTTTAATTCTCAAGGTGGGGAAGTGACTCAGTATATCTGTGTTCTGTTGTGAAATAAAGAAGCTTCATAAACACAGCTTTTTAAAAAAAATGTAAACAGATCCATTTTCATCAAAGTGGTCTCAAACTCCCATATTCTGACCAACAATTTAGCATCAGTTGAATGTTCTGCCAATCCTCTGGTCATCTATATAATTGCAAATGTGATGTGAAATCCCAAATCATGGCTTGTTAGATGTGTTTTTTCCTGCTGCTGAGCCCTTCACATTCCTACTTTCTACACACTGATATGAGGGGCTGATAATGTCTTATGCTTCTGCTTTACTTCTCCAATCCTGCAACTCTGTCCTTGAGTAAGAACCTGAAATAATTGCCCTTGATGTGCCATCGGTGTGTGAATGTAAGTGATAGAAAAGCATTGAGCGCATATAATGAACAAGCACAGTACAATTGTGTGTGATAATGGATGAAAGGTGCTTGCAGTGTAAAGTGCTTTAAAAAGTCAATAAGAGAAGGGAAGCACTGTATAAAGCGATCCATTTCCCATTTATTCAGCTGTTTAATAGAGAGAGCAAAAAAAAAAAAAAAAACACATCCTTGTTCATTTCCTCAACCGGCTCTCAAACCAATTGCTATTCCGTCTTCCTTGTACACGGCCTGACCCAGATGGTCATGTGACTCACTGCACCTACTTTTATGCCTCTGCATCTCTTGAACCTCTTTCACAGGAACTGAAACCACCTCAACATCTCCTAAATATTCATGCTGTTTTCACATATTGCCAGATTTCTAGTTGCCAGGTCTTGCTGAGTTCAGAGTACTCTTGTGTATTCTGGTGTTTGCAAAGAATACTGAGGAGTTTCTGGGAGCAAGGAGTCCCATTAACAAAAGTTGCTTTCTGCTTCCTTTGCGGTGCTGTTTGTAGAGGTGAAAACAAAAGAAGAGAAAGCAAAAACTGCAGCGTTCCACGTGACAGCAACTTTAACCTCTATTTACACTCGTTAGATTGTCTTGATTGTTTCTCCTATCTCTGGACACCAAAGGTTAATCAAGTGAATCCAGAGCTGGAACCTCTCCGAAGCCAGTTGGAGTCTGTTTTGGTTTAATTAGCATTTTTGCCCCAGAGACTCACACAGGACTTTTGCAACTGTCCTCAGAAGTTGAATTGCTTCCAAGGAGTGAAGAAGTACAGATCAATAAACTGTATCCTGACCTTCACATTTAGAGTGTGATGTTTAATCTGTACTTCTTCCAAGCACTCTGAAAACATGTTTAGTTCCTCTAATGTGAGAGTCTAAGCTGCTACCATCCGTTATCCGCCTTTAGGTCCAATCCAGTCACATGGATGCGACAGCTGAGAAGGAAAAGCACCTGAGGCTTCCATGACATAGATCAGGAGCTAAAACCATATCATCCTTTTATTGTTTTGGGGTTGTTTGCTGTTGGTTTTGAACTGTGATCCAGACACCTTGAAGGCAAACACTGCTGCCAGTCTGTGTCCTTGCTGGCCAAACACAATCTGGCAACCGTGCCTGACTGGGCACTCTAATGAGTCTACTTAAGAGGGATGACATCCTGGCAAAACTGAGTGAGCCACACACAAAGCACCTACTCACAAGTTTGATTAGAAAATTAATAATTGTTCATTTGAAGCAACTTGACAGCAAAACGTCCCCACATAGGAAACTCTGGATAACCTAGGAGGGCCTGAAGGGGGGATTTGCTTCCTCCCTGCGGTGAATGTTAAGAACGGTGTTTAAATGATGAAAAATGATCCATGGTAACCCATTTTCTCAATTAAACTGAAATTATGCAAAAAAAAAAAAATCTGAAAGTTGTGAGCATTTTTTTTTTCATTAATGAGGACCAAGGCTGTTTTTATTTTTATTTTTTATTATTTTGAACTTGATAAATGTTTCAGCAACGTTAGTAGCAATTCTACAAAGCAGCAGTTTCAACAGATAAGTGATACCTTGGTCATCAGTACATTAAGGTTTACCCTTGTATCAGGTCAAATGTAACATTAACCAGAAAATGGCACTTCTCTGTTGAAGATCATTGCACATTAATTCACTCCACAGACACTGAGCCTCATTCAATCCTCTTATAAATCTTCTTAAATTTGCTCTTAAGTTTTACCTTAAGATACACATTGTAACTTTCTGACCTTTAAGACGCACTGCAGAACTTTTGCCGATTTTATCAGTGACGTACTCCCGATCAACAACTAATTCTGCATCCATCTTGGATGGTAAGATCCCTCCAGCCAGTAAAGTCTTATCTTAACTCGTGTTTTGTTCCTTGTTCTTTCACTTTCTCTCTTTTCTGCTCTTCTTTGCTGAATCAGTTACAATGTCTATTCAAAACAGCCAGTATTTTGGTATTTGCTTTTTAGTATGTGACATGGTGCCTTAAGCAAAACTCGGCCGTAGCTTCATGTGGCATCCCAAAGGAAAAATTTGTGTCTTACAGTTTCTCAACTTTAAGGTAGCAACGGCTCCAGAAATGCACATAATAAATAAAAAAATTTTGTGCCATCAAATGGGTCATGAACACAGAGGTTTGAGTCGGAACGTTAGGTAGTGAATCTTTATAACTGTGTGTTCCTGAGTCGTTTGATTTTTGTTCTGCTGCACTTTGTCAGTGTTGGCCTTTGCATAGATAATGTTCACATGTTGTGTTGTTATTGGACAGATGCTTAGAGCAATGCAGCATCATTGCAAATAGATATTCATGTTGATTTTTAAAGTGTTTGATAAGCAAGCCTGAAACTTTTGCAGTTGTACTATAAACCATCTTAATGTGCAAAGGAAGGGCCAAAATAGTATTGCGCAACCAGCAGCGGCTACATTTGTCGCAGTAGGCTAGATTTAATCTGAAGCCATCTGATCTGATAAGCGACACGTCTGCATTGATAACTGAGCATCCAATGCTGGCAATTAAGAAGGTGACAACTTAGTGGTTTGCAATTTTGGTGTCCAGTATGGCAAATTGCCAAACTGACTATTGTCCTGGATGTGTGTTATTATTGGCGAGACTAATGACTAGCATGCCTCGGCTAGTTAATCATGGATTTGCATAATCCCTTTGCTATTAGCATGAATATGATGGTATTAGCATTGGCAAGGCCAACAACTAGCACACTTAGGTTGGTCACTCACTGGATTGTATACTCCCTTTGCTATCCATTAGCATGTATTTGTTGGTGTTAGCATTGGTAAGACATGGTGTTAAGATTAATTTAACAGAGTTATCAGTCCTGTGGGGACACAAACCCTACAATAGTTCATTTTGGTATTTAGTGTTGTTTTCTGCAGTAAATGTAGATACATGGTTTGAGTTATGAAGCAACAACAAAGATAAGACACAATGATCATGAAAGCACTATTTAACAAAATCTCAGCCAGTGTGATATTATCAGGTAACATTTAAGACTTTTTTCCTAAATCATCTTGCATATAAATGGGACTTTGAAGCAAATATCCTCTGAACAAGCTGCATCCCTTTGTGGTTGTATAAAACACACAGCTGCGCTGCAAAGTGCTTTACATCAGAGTTTGGAAATTTTAGCTGTATTTAAAGAGGAGTCCATCTACTGTTTTATCACCGAGTGGTGCTTTTCCCCAAATTTGTCATCCGGTTCTCTATAGTCTCATTCTCACAGAATGGAACCTTCTACAGTCAGCACATTTAAGTGTTTTCCATTAAAACTTCCACATCTAACTCTGCCCTATGGTGGGGTATAAAGTCACAGTGCCTCCCTTCATTACTTCTCACTCCAACAGCATTTATATTTTATTTGATTCCAGATGTCCAGCCAACGGATTACTGTCTCAAGATAACCATCCATTTCTGGTTGATCTAAATCCATAAAAATCACTTAAGCATCAGATAAAAGATAATATCAAACATCTTGTCTTGATTTTTTATTTTTATATTGCAGATGGGGAATTTGAACACAATTTCTATTAGATGAAACACCCTATACAATTAGAAAATGTTAAATATTACTATAATGAGCATTCTCTCTGAATGTCAATAGATTATAGAATAATACATTTAACCATGGTAACTGTGATATAAGCATTGATTGATATAATTGATATTACAAAAAACTTTAAACTAGCTCAGTTGAAGAGAAGAAAAGCTGCAGTTCTATGACCAGCTAAGGGTTGATTTGTGGCAAGTTAATGTCTAGTGATCCCTTTTACAATGTTCAATGTGCCTTCTAGTTTATCATACCTGAAAATTGGCAACTAAACCCAACTAAAAGCTGCAGTTCTATGACCAGCTAAGGGTTGATTTGTGGCAAGTTAATGCCTAGTGATCCTTTTTACAATGTTCAATGTGCCTTCTAGTTTATCATACCTGAAAATTGGCAACTAAACCCAACTAAAATATTATGATTCCCATGTAGTGTATTGTATTTTTCTTTTTGAAATACAGCATGAGCTTTGTATGAAACTTGAATTTTCTGTAAATATGACACGTCCATCATTACAGTGGAACTATTATGTGCATTTCCGGCTAATTTATTTTTATTTCTGAGCCCAGAAGGGCTGGGATTGATCGAGACCCTGAAAACGAAGTGGAAAACAGCAACCCACAACAGCGAATGCAGCAGGATGTCTCTCTTTGGTAAACTCACCAGCCATCGTTGGAAATAACTTTATCCCACGTTTTCCACCCGCCTGATGTATTTGTACATGCCCTTGTTAACCAGTAGAAGGTAACCAATCACCGAACCTTATCCCCCGGGACGTCACAAGGATTTCCAAGTAGAAAAAACTCTCTACAACGACGCGTTTTTCGTCGCCATAGAAACCGAACAGAGAGAGTGCTGGAACTCAAACTCAAACTCAAACATGCGTTTAGGTGATTAAAAAACAGTGCCGTTCACATGTCTGATGAGGATTCAACACTGTAACACTGTAGAACGCTCAGAAAACTCAAAATACCATAATAGCACCCCTTTGACAAGGGTTTATTTAAGTACGTTACAATATTTTGCCAGTAGGTGGCGCATGGTGACAGTGAGTTAATGCTTTGCTCCACTGTTTTCATGATAAACCGAGAAGTCATGAATGTCTACTGTGTAATAACTGGTAAATCCTGCACGTTTTCCAACACAACTGACTCAGTTAATTCAGTCTGTGCACAACTTCATTGGCTGTTAGATCTGATTAATGTGAACCAGGTGTGTCAGAAAAGGACTACATCGAAAACCTGCATGACATCGGCCCTCGACGACTGACGTTGGACACCCTTGCTTTAAAGGGTTCATGCACCCTAAAAATTTTATTTTTGAGCTGTCAACAATATAGTATTATATAATTCTTGTTAAAATCTATTTTTAAAAATTTCTTTCAAATTCATGATCTTTTGTGTCAAAAAGGACTCAGAATGCTCCTAAGAATAAAGCTAGGTTTAATTTTTCATGATGTAGAGGCAGTCTTGGTGCTCGTCTATGTCACAAAAAACTTATAGAACACTCACAGACCCTTCCCCCAGATGTAAAAAGACACTTCCATGCCTTGCAGAAATAGAGACCGCACCAACTGACACTAGTGTACAGACGTGAACTTTTTATCTGATGTAGATTCAGTAGTTTCAGACTTTTAGACATTTACAAAGCTTTTGGGAAAATGTTGCTGCAATGGCACGGATTTGTGCTTTTGAGGGGTGGAAACGTAACAGTCAACTTAAATCTTTACCCACAGATCATCATGTGAGAGAAAGCGAGCTCAAATCATAGCAGCAACAACTTGCAGTGGCCCTTCCGGTATCTGCCACAACCCGCCATATGCTACAGCCTGCTGGGACTGTTGCCACGAGCTAGCAGAGCAGTGCTAATGGCTCACACTGACGCAGTTGAGGACCACCTTGTTCTTCTGTCACTGCGTTGTGTCGCTTAGGGGATTCTGTAGGGAAAAATTCTTCTATCTCTGTGGCATTGCTGCTTTGTGAATCGCTTTCCATCTTGCTAGAGGCCACTGAGCTGCTGTCTGACATTCAATAATTTCTGCCTGAGTTTTAACAACTCACCCAGTCTCCGCACCCCAGACCTGGCACTCCCACACCAGCAGTCTCTGCCGGTTTACAAAATGTGGGTGGGTGGAGTTAAGCAAAACATAGAGTGTGTACTGACACTTTCAAACACAGTGTTGTTTGTCCTTCAGAGAAATTGTAGTTGAAATGGTGGCACAAATAGTGGCAGTCGTGTATGTACGTGTGTGTGTGTGTGTGTGTGTGTGTGTGTTTGCATGGCAAGTAGGTAATAATGACTCATAACAAGAGAATAAAAACAATAGTTATTTTGGTAAAATGATTGGATAAAAGTAGAAACTGTTTAATGATTGTGGCGGTGTGTGCTCCCTTCAGCTGCAGAGGGGAGGGTTGGTTCAGGGAGCAATGTGCAGTGAGGGCGCAGAAGAAATGTGCAGCTGCATCCCATCACTAATCGCCTACCTTTATGTGCAGTAGCGTGCCGAAGTTCTAGAAGTAAGAGCTATTACTGGAGTCATGGGGGCCAGTAGGAGAGGACAGCAAAGGGACGTCTAAAAGAACAAATAAAGTACTTTTTACATTGTGTTTGTGCTGCTGTCTCCTGGAGCATAGCTGGACTGCTGGAAGGATTTCTTTAATTCTTCTAATGTTGACCTTCCATTTTGTTTGACACTGCACCTTTAAAAATCAAAAGAAAACTGTAAACATGTACACAATGTTGAAGTAGTTGCCTGTAGTGCAGTCACTATTGTACCTGAGGCCACTGGATTCTCTCACAGATGAAGAAAGCGTAGAGGGCGTACTTCCACTTTTAAACATAGAGTTGTTTGTCCTTCAGAGGACAAACATTGCCGCCAGAATTTTCGCCACTAGGGGTCATTGTAAATTCATGCTTTGCTATGCCCATCTTCTGCCACTAGATGGCAATAATTTTGATACACTCTAAACCCAATGTAGGGCTGCACGGTGGCGCAGTGGTTAGCACTGTGGCCTCACAGCAAGGAGGTCGCTGGTTTTATCCTTGGCTGGTTTGGTCAGTGGCCTTTCTGTGTGGAGTTTGCATGTTCTCCCTGTGTATGCGTGGGTTCTCTCTGGATACTCCAGCTTCCTCCCACCATCCAAAGACATGCATGATAGGTTAATTGGTCACTCTAAATTGCCCCTAGGAGTGAGTGTGAGCATGAGTGTGGTTGTTTGTCTCTCTGTGTGTGGCCCTGCGATGGACTGGCGAGCTGTCCAGGGTGTACCCTGCCTGTCGCCCAAAGCCGGCTGGGATAGGCTCCAGCTTCCCCGCGACCCTGAATTGGAATAAGTGGTTTGGAAAATGAATGAATGAATGAATGAATAAACCCAATGTATGGCCTTTAGGTTAAATCAATTCAAAACAGTAGGTGTTAGAAACTGGCAAGGAAGAAGATATTTTTCCAAAGAGAAAATCAGGGCTTGAAATTAACTGCAGGATTGCAGGAATCATGAATAATAGGATTAATTCCAACAAACCTAGCTCTCATAATGCAGGAAATTCCTGCAAACAATTACAACCACATGTAATAATGTGAAATGAAGGTTAGCATCAGAAATTTAGAACTAAAAGAAAGAAGATTTTTGCTTTAGATTTACCACGCTCTGTCCTATCTCTAAGATGCGATCTGCCATCCTTGCATCCCTCCCACTCCGCAGCCTGGACCATCTCCTCCCACGGGCAAACCAAACATTTATACCAGATTTTCTGCTGGCAACACAGTCATTTCACTCACACTAGAAAAAAGGATCAGCACCAGTAACTGTGCTACGGTGCTGACTCACATCCTTGGGGTCCTCGGGTAGGACTGTTGAACCCTGAGGTGCAAGTAAACTTAAGCAGCCCAAAGAAAAGTTTCCAGCAAACTCTTAAAATATATTATGGCTTGAACGTCACATTAGTGACATGAACCCTGTAACCTGAACCCACAGAAAAAAAAAGAAAGATGTTAAATCTTAGCTACTGCCTGTAGCTAAAAGCTAACCAAGCTAACCTAGAGCTAATAGGAACTTACCAGCTAACGAATGAAGGCGGGCTAGTTACTGTTCACCGCCTTCATGTGAAATCCCACTATGTGAAGCAAGCAAGGGGGAATCCCCCCCCCCCCCCATCTCATTTTAAAAAAATGAATTTCAGACCCTCGAAAAAGGGATTTTGTACAAACCTGGTGAAACTTTCCCCTTCCACCACCTGCCCCACCTCAGTCAACCTTATTAGCAACACAATGTTAACGGATTCAACCCTGTCATTTAAAACTGCTTAGTGAAAGTCTTCTGTTAGTTGGTGCCAAACCCGGCCTGTGTGCAGGGGACAGGCACTCAAACCTGATTTGATTTGATGTGACCAGATTGATTGAAAAGAGGAGGTAATTAGATAATTATATAACTATGTACAAAGAACGAGAGATGTTGAGAGAGGCAGACCGAGCAGGGACATATAGAAAGTGAAAATGACTCATCCTTGAGCTGGGTTGAAATCGATCGAGTCAAACCGAGAGGAAAATGTGTTCTCCCTGCGGAGAAGTAAAAGGACTAAAGGACACAGGGGGGGCTGGAGGTGCAAGAAGGTAAAAAGGATTCTCTAAATAAAATGAAAACAACAAGGCAAGAAAATGCACAACAGTGCTCTTCAGTGCACCAATTCAGAGGTACAATTGTGTATATGTGTGTGTGTGTGTGCTTAAGATTTAATATCAGCAATAAAATAGCACTCATATCTTCAATGGGAAAAGGTGAGACGTGATATTTAGTTTTTAGGGAACAATTACATTTCAAGTTTTTCATGTCGAGAAATACAAATAGAGGTTTTTTGTTTATCTATCTGTATTATTCCTCTTTATGTTTTGGGTTTTTTGAGGTATCCATTCTTCTGAACTCAATGAATGAAAAAAAATACCTCAAAGGAACTTCATTACATCTGTCCTCGTGCACAAAGATAAGTTGTTTAGATTGTGCAGGTACAAATACATATATAAATAAATAATCACACTTGAGAGTCAATGGGCCCCTTACAAAAACTTGTATCTGAAGATTTATCTTCTTTAAAAAAAAAAAAAAAAAAAAGCTGATTGTGTAAAGGAAAAAAAAAACTTTAACAACAAAAACTTTTGTTCATCTTTCTTGGTTTGTGATGCAAGTTAGTTGCCTTGCAATATCCTGCCTGTTTAGGAATAATATTCTCAGTCATTAAATTATAGGACTTTTCCCCCAAAGTTTTATTTGAGTGGACTGATGTATTTTGACTTACTGTAACCAAATCAGAGAGTGATTCCCATAATGTCTAAGTTAAACTGAGCAGTGAAGTTGGGCGTAGCTTTCTTCTCCTGCACGAGTACAACGTAGAGAAGATGACCAATCACTGTGTCTTTCCCCTGGGACGTCACTAAAATTAAGTTATAAAAGTAGAAAAAACTCTGTAAAACCAATAATTTCCATTGCCATGGAAACTGAACGCAGAGAGGGCTGGAGTGTTTAGGTGATAAAAAATGGCATCGCTCATAGGTTTCAATACTATAACACTGTGGAAAACTTTTGTGTTGTGAATAATTCTCAGATATTTAAAGAAGTTTGCTGTGATGTTGCTACAATACCTCTTTTTTCTACATGACACATTATACAGTAGTTGATTGTTGTGGTTCAGCGCCACAAGTGGTGACGTGTTGCTGTTCTGCCATGCTGCACCTTATTTCACATATGACTATGAAAGGAATCAATTAGGTATAACGTAAACAAGATCCATACTGTACAGTTATCATTAACTGTAATCCTGGTAATGATAACCTGCATATTTAGCACAAATGTCTAACATATCAACATTGCATCATATAATTTGCTTTGATTTTCAAACATAAATAGGTCATATCAGAGGTATTGCTATTTCAGTAACAATCCACACACTAGTCAGAAGCTTCAAATGATACAGTACAAATTGTTGAGGTGTTTTTTAAACAAATATTCATTGTTTCTCTACTCCATCATTCTCATACTGTGTTATTTTATCTGAATATAGATTGGTCTGCTTGAGTAGTCCCTGTGTTAAGTCACAAATGTATGGGTTGTACACAGTCAATTACTGGACACATATGGTCTGGTGCAAATAAAAACATTTACATTACAAAGGCAGAGTGGATTAGGTTATAAAGAACTAATTTGCTTTGCATTTTTATGAGCTCCTAACATCACTTACAATGTATATGTGGGCTTTGAATATTCCAATACTGAGGTAACGCTCTGCTTTGCTTCATGTGGGATCAAATCCACTCACACTGATCAACACAGGGGATGTCAGGTGAGAGGGTTTGAAAATTAGGCTAAGTGCTAGCTAGCTTGTGATTGTATGTTGTGCTATAAGACCACTTAGGAAATCAAAAGATACCACCAACCGAACTTAAAGGTGGACTGTGTCGTCATACACAGTCATAGAAAGGTAAAAAGATTGCTTTACTGAGCCTCCCTCTAATCTGAGCTGTCACCAGTGTTAGGGGCAGATGTTGGAGCTGAGCCCAGAGAATGTCCTTTTTCATCTTGGAGACCTCTTTGAAATGCTAATGTTTGTCATGTTTCTCAGCTACTCCACATGTTCAACCTGTTTGACAAACGTGTCAAAAGTCTAATCTCTCATTTCCATAGAACTCAACTGTGGAGTCTACGGCTTACATGCGTTGCACCAGAGGACATCCTGACTAAGCTGCTTGCTTTTATATCTTATCCACCGGGCAAAGATAGGCTTTGCTCTATTTAATCACAATTTGTGGTAATTACAAACAGAAATCAAGTAGGGCTGCCACTAATACTTACCTTCAATATTGATTATTGTCCAGGTTGTCTTTTTAATGGCCCACCAAACTCTTGGAGCCAAAGGAGTGATCTTCAGATGACGTACTTTGTCTTTTTGGCACAACAAAACCCAAACAATTTCATTTGTAATAGTGCCAGTGATCCCAAACCCTGGCAGGCATTTAGTGTTGTCAAACCCCAATCCTCAAGGGCCACTATCCTACAGGTTCTTTTTGTTTACCGGCTCCAGCATCTCATTCAAATCAAATGGATCCAACTGCTTCTTGTCAGCTTCTGCAGGTCTGTGGGCTTTAGGACCTGACAATCCCAGTGTAAAACTGGAGAATGAATATGAAAAAGCTACTGTGTGTTTTTACTTTTTTTCATTTTTTTCCCCCTCCAACAGTTCTTGTCCCATGGCCCCTTTCATTTCCAAAACAAGTGGAAACCTGGGGCTTTATTTTGCCTGTTTATTAGTCCTTGAGCAAATATACATGTACACCAAAAAAGTGATCGTTACCCGAGTTTACCAAAAATGATTACCTGATCATTCTTGTGATTATATAGCCACCATATTAATGACAAATATCAGATTAACATACCAACTTTTCTGTTGCAATATGAGTGGAACATGAGTGCAGCAGAGGTAAGTAGGAGTATACTGGATCCCCAACCCAGGTCCCTTAAGGACCGGTGTCCTGCAGGTCTTTCAAGCGTTCCAGCTGTAACAACCCGATTCAAATCAATTTGTATTTAGCAGACATTTGCAGAGCTTGTCTGAGTCTGAGTCTGGTGTGTTCCAGCAGGAACACTTGGAAAACCAGCAGGACACTGGCGCCTTGAGGACCAGGATTGAGGATCTCTGCTGTAGATGAAACAGGTAAGCACCAGAAGTGGACCATCCATGGTTACTGTGATGGCATTTCTGTGCATGTCAGAGCAGAAGAGAAAAGATATCTACAGTTTTGTGAAGGAAACAGCAGTGGAAAACTTTATTTGTGAATTTTTTTGTTCTGTTTTGCTCTTCTTAGAGATTCAGTTTCAGTTTTATGTTCTTATGTTGGTCTACAATGTTTGTATTTTGATATTAATTGTTACAATTTAAGTTATATATTAGTTGCTCTGTTTTAGAGTCCATCTCATTTTGTATTATGTCCCGTTTGCTTGCTGCTCCTCTCCCACATCTGCTATCTGGTTCCTGACAATCATGCTTATTCTTCATTTGCATTTAGCACAGTCTATGTAAATGATCCTTCATTTATTTTGTTCATAGCCTGGTCTACACTGTTTAGCAGGCTTGTGTTTGGAGGTAGTGTGCTGATGATGCTTTTTGGATTCAAGGGATACTGGGCGATCTTTTACCTAAACATTAGTATAATGTGTGTAATAATGGATGATATCTGGGGTCAATATACATTGCTTGATGCGCGTTGGTGATCCGAGGGGAATGGCAACCAGACAGTTGCTACGTTTACATGGAAATTTTATTTCCTGTTAAATCCGAATAAAAGTTAATTCCACTTTAAACTGATGAAAAATGACCATGTAAACACTTAATTCCTAATGCAAATTTTGATTTGGAATAAACTTAATTCCAATGTAAGTAAATGGTTTATTCGCATTTTACTTCCAAACTATTTAGTTCCTTTGTCATGTAAACCTTAATTCCGCTCTAAGTTAATTCCAGTCGTTCTGAGCATGCTCGTTACCTTGTCCTGTCGCATTGTTTTGCCTCCCATGTTTGGTGGTCTGTCTTTCTTCTCCTTCTCAGATGCTGCAGAAAGTGAAGTAGTATGCTCATGTTGAGCTGGTACTTCAAATCTATAATAAAAAAAAAAAAAGCGGCAAAACTAGTACTTATGATGTAGTTTTTACAAGTTACGACTGAAAAGATGAGAAGCAGGGAACAAACTTTGTTTATTTCCAGTATACGTCATACGTCACGTGCACCTTCTGTCCAATCAGAACCCTTCCCAACCCACCACTCTAAAGAGGAATTAAGTGAGGACGTGGTTCATATAAACCTCTATTCGGATGTATTATTTTCATGTAACTTCATAGGAGAATACTTTAATTCTGAATTATTAATTCCGAATTAAAAAAGAACATGTAACCATAGCCACTGTAACTTTCAGAAGTGGATCCGTCTTTCACTGGATCATGTGAGCTGGAGTGCTGTGCTTTACGACTCCCCCTCTGCTTTGTGCTACTTTTTCCTCTTTTTTGAACAAAAGTTTTTTGTGACTGAATGAAGAAAAAAGGTGAAAACAGTGTATGAGAAGGCCAGAAAGAGGAAGCAGGAAAAGGATAGCTCCGGAAGAAAGACAAGTCGACCTTGACAAAGAATTTACTCGTTTTAGTCTGATGAAAGAACAGTGTGGATGCAAAACCCACTGCTTGCCTGGTAAATAAGCTCTTTGCCTGCTTTGCAAACATACCAAAATGTGATGAACTTTTTCAGATCTTCCAGCAAGCGTTTATTCAAAACAATGTTAGTAAGCTCCTGATGAGTTGCGGAACCTTGCAGTATATGTCTGTGTCTTTATTTTGCTTTTAAGTGGAAGCTAAATGCAGCTACTTGAAGCTAATCAGCTTCAAACCAAAGCTAACATAAATCCCTAAACATTTCGTGCAGGTTGGACTGGTTTGCATGCAATAAATGCATTCATTATAATTCATGTAAACATCAAAGAAAAGAGAATGATAAGCAACTGGATGAACGCTGTTTCATTTTTCAACGTCATGTGGCCTTTGGGAAGTTACAAGTTTAGCGCCGTAGTGTCTAAATGTGGCACAGGATCCTTTTAAATCTGTTATTGCCAAAGCAGTGTGATTCATGCCTTTGAGCAGTATCTTGGTTTATTTTGCTGGTGTAGTTTGAGCCCTGCACGGGCCTATTTTCTGGCCAGATTCCAGCCCGGCCCGGCAGGTTTGGGCCTGAGCCCGGCCCGGTCCCCATATCAGGCCTGAGTTGTTTACTCTTTCTCTTTCTTTCTCTCTAGTACGCAATTAAACAGTGCGACAACAGTCAACCTGCAGAATGTATAAATAAAATGAACATATATATCCAAAGTTAATCTTAAAAAAAAACCCAACAGAATGCGTTTATTAACTTTTTTTTTCTGGCCCAGGGACCAAGACGGTTGGGGATCGGTGTGTGTGTGTGTGTATGTCTGTGTGCGTGTGTTTGTACATGTGTGTATGGGGTATGTATGGAGGAGAGTCGTGGTGCGTGAGAGTAGGGGAGAGTGGTGGTGCAAATAGATGGGGGGGTAGGAGTGTGTGTATGAGGGAGTGTGTTGGTGCTCCTGAATGAGGGATAAGGGGGGATGTATGGGGGAGCGTAGTGATAGATGGTTATGGGGGTAGGTGTGTGTGTTGGAGGAGTGTTGGGGTGCACGTGTGTATATGGATGAGTGTGAGGGTGAAGGTGTATGGGCATATAGTGGTACATGTGTATGGGGGACGGGAGGGTAGGGGTGTGTATAGAGGAGTGTGGGGGTGTATGTGTGCTGGGGTATAGTGATATGTGTGTATGGGGGGATGGAGGGGTGGTGGTTATGAAGGGGGTAAGACAGAGTGTTTGTGTGACAGGTGTTTGTGTGTTAACTTATTGGGGTGTAGGCAAACAAAACAAAACAAAACAAAAACTTTTTTTTCTTTTATTTTACAACATACGCAAATACTTTGCATGTTACGCTTCAACTTCCTTCATTGGGCAGATGCAAGGTTGCACAATGACCAAACTAGCTGACCTGCAGCAACCATGAACAAAAAAACAAATCTGTCCAAACCTAAGCTATAATATATTAACAAATAAATCTGGCCTACTGGGCCTACATGTTTTAGGGGGGTGATTTAGCAGAGCGCACAGAACACAACTCTTGATTTGCAACTTGCAGTGCATATGAAGAACAAACAGGCCTACATAATTATTCCCAAACATAAGCTACAAAAATAAAGCAAAAATGAAAAAGATGTATTAGACACCAACAGCTCGTCTGAGAGTAATGAAGTTTACATTTTTTGTTGTGAATTTTGACCTTACAAACTATGGTGGTGGTTTTGGGATAAAACTGCTCGCAGTCAGCTGCCTGTGGCTGCTGCTGGATCCGCCACATGAACGTTAAAAATGTCTCAGGAGATGTGACGAACCTCTTTTCCTGCTGTTGTTCGCCAGAAGACCATTGCAAACACTACACTGAACGTACGTGGTTGGCTCATCTTGGAGGGTTGGAATAATTCTTAACTTAGTCCAATGAGTTGCCTTTCCCTTCATGTTGTCCACTTTTTTACTTCACCGTTCTCAATCTTTTTCCTCATGTTGTCCATGTTTTTAGCTGTAACTGGAGGGGCTCGACTTGCATGCTTGTGGTGTTTGAGTTGTGAAGAGAGCGCGAGATGGGCATTGTACAGAATGTGCTACATTCAAGTGATGTCATTTAAACCGCATAAACATGATTGCAACATATTACTTTAATTGGCAAATAAAAAAATAAAGCCAGAGTCTGGCCAGAGCCTGACAGAGTGATATAATAATGAACCTGAGGCCTTCTGGCCATGGGGCCCGTTGGGCCTCAGGTTCAAATACAGTGCTCTAATTTAGGTACTTTTCTCTATGCATTTTGACACATTGTTTTTAAATGGTGCAAGTCCCAAGTACAAGGCACCAATCTGTTAAAATCCAAACAAGTAATGTTTATTAACACTCTGGGGACGCTGGCATTGTCAGCGATGCCAGGGACCATTTTGTGTTTAATCGAGCATAGCTTTCAAACCATAAAAGATAGAAACTAAAATACTTTCCCCCCCCTCTTAATCGGGAGACTCCGGGCTTTCAGACGGTAGTTCCGGCATCACTGTAGCCCATTCATAGGTGATACAGTGTTGTGTCAAAATAGGTGTTCCAATCAGAGCCTTTGTCTTTGACGCATGACACGTGTTTGTCCAATCAGAGCCGATGATGCCTCCTTATTTTTGGAATAAAGTGTGATATTCTAATTTTTGCCTATTTTTTTAATTGTATTTTTTATTATAATACTCTTTATTTCCAGCAAAGGAGCCTCATTTACATAGCAGTTTATGATATTTCAATTCAAAATAATAATAATAATAAAAACAAGGTATAGGACATTATGAGGCATTGAAAGGTGGTGTTTATTAGCATTTAAACTAAAAAAAAGTCAGATGAGGTTTATTTCTCTACAATACCCTTGGTCCCCAGAGGGTTAAACAAACAGCAGACAAGTTCAGGTATTCAGTCCAGAAGAAAAACTTACAGATTGAAAGGAGGGATAAGACAGTCCATAAAAAAGTCCAAAATCAATACAATGAAGCAAGAGGGGATATCCAAGATAAGGCAACAAGGAGAAAAGCCAGAAAACACAACGGTCACACACAATAATCCGAAAACAAGACACTGAATGCTGGAACACTTAACTGGCAAGTGACTGAAACTGAGCTGTTTCATAGACTCACATGGGTACAGACTGTTTATGATCAGGTGCGTAGACAGTAAAAAATGAAGAGGGGGATAAGAAATCAGCAGGTAAAAAATACCTTGAAACAAATTAAATAAACTGGCAAATTAAAAGTAAATACAGCCAACCAACCATGAAAACTCCATAATATATTGGAACATTGCATCATATAAAACTATAAAGAAAATACTTTGACACATTTAACTCACAAAAAACAGCTACGAGAAAAGTAGGATGGTATGGCAGGAAGTTTCAGTTTAACACCTATACACAGATACAGAACCACACCTTCACAGTAAGTCTAAAGGGTAAAAGTTTCAAAATGTCCGATTGATACTGCACACACACACACATAAACACACATATATGAACATATATACAATGTCCAGAGGATTAGTGAGCATCAGCATCTATCCAAGATGAAGCATCCAATCTCCACCATCATCAGGAAGATGTCTGCAAAGGACAAGAGGGTTAAAGGAAACTGGAGGAAGAGTACACTATTTAATAAAAGAGGGGAACACATAATTGTTACCATGTAAGTCAAAGTCAGTCACACTTCTGTGATATCAGTCTGTCCAGTTAGCAAGTAACACTGACTGGGAATCAATTCCACCTGCTGTTGTACAAATAAAACAGATAACAGGTGGAAATGAGAAGCAGTTAGAAAGACCACCCTGATAAAGGACTGGTCCTGCAGGTGGTGGCCACAGACCATTTCCTTGTTTGCATTTTGCCAGTGTCCTCACCACTAGAGGTAACATGAGGCGGTGTCCACAACCCACAGAAGTTACTCGAATGGTGCAGTTAAAAATACAAGTGCTAAACCAACCTGCATACACTTTAAGAGCAGGATTGGTGGCTTTGACTGTTATCTCTTCACACCAGAGTGTACCTTGATCACAACTCTTGCTGTAGTTATGAGGTAAGTGATTAAACGTTGAAATGTGCTTCTTCCCAACTGGTCAGTTCCTCTACAAAAATACAACATGGAACAAATGGAAAAAGACATTGTCGATGGACAGGGACTTGTATCTGTCAGGGAAGGAAGCACACATATGACCCAAAGCAGACCACTAAACCTCGTTCCTGCTGAATTTGAAGTATGTTGAACTAAGATTGATATTTTATTCTTCCTGATTTGTTTTCATCTGATATATAAGTGTACAGCCAATCAGAACTGTTATGGTGTAAAACCGTGCACATCGGTTTATATTTTTCTGCATGCCAATTTTCAGAGTCTCATTAAAAACCCAGAGCAAAATGGAACCCAAACATTCATCATGTTTGTTGTTGGTCTGGGGTTAGGACCATTTAAACAGCTTGTGTAACGTTTGATGAGACGATAACTCTCACACATCAGCACCACATTCTTTTAATAAAGCCATAACTATCAGATCTGTTGGTACTTTTATGACAGGGCAGTGATGTGGATCTGCTATCCTTCCTGCTTTGGCTGCAGCAGATTGTTTCTTTCTCAGTCTTACTGAAATATATGAATGTGGTTAGTCATTTGAAACTCCAGTTTACAAGAACAGTCATTACAGAAAACACCGCTTGACTGAGGTCATATCACAAGGATGAGATGCGGTGCTTCTGCAACAGCTTGTCTTTTGGACATTTTGTCCACACAGAACCAGTGAGTTTAAAAACACTCCCCATCTAAAATTGGTCCTCAAAGTAAATAGTTTCATTTTAATGGTTCGAATATGCAATCGCCCCAAAAGAGCTTTTTACAATACCAGCTGTCAATATTCAAACAAGTGCTTTTCCATTACTGTAAAAAAAAATAACGACATAAAATAAAAAAATAAAAAAAACAGAGCAAAAACAACAACAAATAGTCAGCTTCAGAACGTGATCAAGGAATACCATGACAAAAAGGAAGAAAAAAGACTGGCGTGTTCCAGAAAGCAGGTTATGTTAAGTGTTGGGTAATAATGCGTTATGAGTAAAACTGTTACTTTTGTCAATAACTAATACACTAATGCATCCAGCCATCCATTAATTTTCTAAACCACTTTGTCCAATTCAGGGTTGTGTGAAGCTGGAGCCTATCCCAGCAATCATTGCAAGTGGCAGGGTACACCTTGGACAGGTCGCCAGGCTGCTGAAGAGCCACACAGAGAGAAAAACAACTCTAATGCAATACTCTTTAAATAAAGTAACTTGTTTACCTTTACTCTTTGATGCATTTGTTCGTTACCAGCTAAATCAAGTCATTTTTGCCAACAGCTGTTTGCAGTTTACAGTGATGCAGCATGACATGGGCTGTGTTGCCAAGTCCGCTTGTTTTGGTCTTATTTTTCGATGAAGTTGCTTGGAAATATCATCACTCCCATGTTTTTTTGGATTGTTTTCCTGAGTATAATTACTTACTTGGACTTCCTCTGCTTTCTTTGTAAAGCCCCCATGTTTCTCTCACAGTTGTACACAATAAAGCCCCCCGGATGGAAAAGCTGAACGCCACAGTCCTGTGTTTTTTAGGAACTAGTGTCCACAGCCTTGTTTCCATCTTTAAAAAAAAAAAAAGAAAACATCGCCAGAGTCCGTCCATTTCTCTTTCTTACCAGTACAGATATGCTGAAGTTGGTTTTTATTTCTAGTAATTAGATCAGGGATAAAACAGGTACATTTTCAGCCCAAATCACCATTGTTTGGGTTGGTTCAGCCAGATTACCCTAAAATACCCTGAATATGCTGATTCTGATCATAAATAGACTGTTTTCATCAGGCGTCAGATCATCAAAGTGACAAAGCAGGCTGTTCATTTGAAGAGTTAAATTCTTAATCATGGATGAAAAATACTTCTCTTTCTACTACAGATAGCATTCATTTATGTGCCATTAAATTTATTGAAATATATGGGTTAAATAATTTTTAATTAATTTAACTCTCTATCATGCACATTTCACACAGTGTGTGTGGGTTAGGGTTAGGTTTTCTATAAATAGGGAATCTACCAATAACAAACACAGCAGAGATCACAACGGCGAGAAGAAATCACCCTCATTTATTGAGGGTGATTATCAAGAAAAGAAAAATATGTGCAGATTCATACGAGAACTGGACTAGAAAAGGTTGAATCCTACGCATGAATCATAACATGACATGAATCAAATAGGAGAGCGTACTTCAGGTGCACGTCGACGCACTCGCTGAGCAGAAAGTTGGACATTTTCTGCTGAATTCTAGCAGCGCAGTCATGAAATCTTTGTGTTTTTCTGCCTGTTTCATCCTGCTTTTCATCCTCCTCTCATCTATCGTTGTAATCCTTTGCTACATGACCCTTTTTTCTCTGGAGCTCAGTCTCTTGATCCAGTCCTAAATTCATTATTATTCTTTGTGGTCACACATTGATCACCTTTGTGTGAGGCCAATCTGGCGACCTTACACTTATGGAAGTTTGTCTCTTGACAATGCTCCCTGCTTCAACAACCTCAAAGTGGAGTGGCAAAGGCATAAAGGGAAATAGCTTAGGGGCTGCTGTTATTGATTGGCATCTGGCTAATGCTCCTTGCCAGCCCCTGTTCCTTCCTTCAGGTGGAGGAGGAGAGTGAAATTGTCTGCCTACTCCACATCCTCGGGGATGTCTCAGGCTTTATTTATCCGCTGTTAAGCCTTTATCTGATGCTTCTCTCTGTTTGCTTATCCACTCGAGGATCCCTGTGTCCCACTGATGAGCAGAACTGCCAATATTATTCACCCACAGCTCAAACACATTGACAGAACAAGAGATGTAGCAAGCCTTTGGTATCAATGATCCTTCAATAAGTAATATACAAGACGGGTCAAGTGGGAAATCTCAGCTATGTGCGCTTTTCACAGAGGAGAACAGCTTTGTCATTTAACACATTAGGCTGAAAAATGTTACGTTTTCTCAATGGAAAACATCGGAAAACAATATAGGGTCATGTAAATCATAACTTCATGTAAAGAAGTGTTGATCTTCATGTGTTTGATATAAATAGGTCTCATCGAAAACCTCATAATCTCATCTGCCTTGATAGTTCTCCACAGAACGTGACATCTAGAGCTTGCTGTGGCACTCTGCCACTAAACACCTGCTAACATCTGGCTCTTGACTGCAGTCTGAATGTGTTTAATCAGCACTTAGTCCCATGTCAAATGACTCACTTCTTATAGATGTGTGAAATGGAGGATCAAATTGCAGGACAAACAGGCAAGCAGTTGATGGAACTGAAGACTTGAGCCAAAGTGAGGAAATCCAACAATGAAACTCGCTGCAAGGCAGGTAGCAATACAAACAAGACAGATAGTAATGGAACAGTAAGAACATGAAAGAGCTCATAAACCACAGAAATGAAGGAGAATACTGTTTACTTTAGAGAAGTAGCAACTAATTTAAAGCATGAATTACTCAAAGGTAAAAAGCAGATACAGCAATGAACAAAGTAGTAACATTAGCCAGAAACAGTGGAAACGTTTAACAGAGACAGGAGTAAGAAAACCTCATCTTACACTAATCCCTGAAACCAAGTAACATAAGCCAAAAGACAATGAATAACAGAAAGACAATTCCTGATCATACATCCACAGTTTTACTGGGGAAACTGAGGTCAGGGCAAAATATGGACACATTGGCAAAAAAAACCCCACCTCTGCCAAGTGCTGCGTCTCGCCGAGAGGCTCCGACACTGACAGCAATATCTGAGATTAACATATTTTGACTCTCATTTAGTAAAGCTGATATTCATGGTGAAGTCAAAATTTTTAAACTGAACATGATGACTATTAGAAACACATCCTGCCGGTCTCATCGTAACATTTTTTCATCTTTTTATTATAACAGGAACGACTCTAAATGAACTCCCAACAACCCTCCTAATACAGGTAATACAGCACTTATCGGGAAAAATGTAGCCATTTTGGCAGTTGATGATGTGTGATGTGTCTTTGAGGCGAAGAGAAGAGCCAGTGGAAATTGTAACAGACGAAGAAGCAATTTCTCACTTTGATCACGCAACAGCGTGGCGTTTATTAGAGGCTTAACACTGGAAGAGAACGACAAAAATGGAGCAGCTCCTTTTTGTTCCGAAAATCCCCGGAAACCCTGTCTTTAAAGGGACAGCGTCCTCTGTAGACCACTCTGTAGACCTGGCTCAGGGTTCCTGAGTAACCGAGAACATACTTTTAATTACTGCATAGTAAATAATGCATGAGTATATGTAAGAGTCACTACAAGCCGCAGCTTTTGGCTCTGCTGTTCAGCAGGTGGGGAGTTGCCCTCCGTTTGATGGGCACACCACATGGCCAATCACATGTAAGGATAGACCAGGAGTTTTATGTAAAAAAAATAGGACAGGCAGACGCAGAAAAGACCGCATCTGCAGACCAAGGGGCTCGTTTATAAAGCTTGCTTTTGCACTAAACAAGTGCTTTTCTGCACAAAGTTTGCTGTTTATAAAAATAAACTTGGTGGAATAAAGTGCATAGTGGTGCGCCAACTTTGAACTTTGTGTAGTAACATCTTGGAGAGAGAAAAACTGTCAGCATAGCTGATAAGCTGATGAATATCATTTGACCCAGGTGTGTTCTCATTCCGACAAGAATTTTTATCCCATGAAGACTTATTGTCTCATGATGACGTCTGGCTAATAAGCAGATTTAGATTCCAGAGAGATGTGCTCTTACATCTATCTGAACTGGGTCTGGTGTTAGTGCCGGAACCATGTGATCCCAGTACATTTCCAGCTGTTGACAACTCTCAGGTTTCTGGAAACTGGCTCTTTTCAGCGGGAATTATCCGACAGGTAGGCTGATATGCAGAACATAAGACATTTTATCCCCAAAGTTTTGTGGGATAAAATTAAATGTTGACATTTTATCTGGATCTGAAACATCTCAGCCATCCCTGCCAGCTGTTTTGGACAGCATGGTTTTACAAATCTGGAATATTTGTTGGCATACATTATTTGCCAATTACCGACATACATCCACTTTTAAAATACAAATGCTCATTGCAATATTTAGATTCTCCCCTTTCTGTGATTTGTTGGCTGTTTTTGTTCATTTAAATGATTTGTTTAAATGTTACCTGTTTTTTCTATGTAAAAATCCATTAAAATAACTTACAAAACTTGGGCCATTAAAATGAATAAGTATGGGAATTTCTCCATTATTAATCCCATATTTTACCCATCCATGGATCTACTACAGAGCAATGGGCTGTCTTTTTTTATGCCCAGAGGCAGTTGGCTGTTAAGGTCCCTGCTTAGGGACCCAAAGTTGTATGATAACATTAAAGCCATCACAGCACTGATGGTAAATCTACAACTGTATGAATGAGAAACGGTTTAACTGGAATGATTTTCATGGGTATAGTTTAAAAAAGTTGTTTTCGCATCCTTCTTTTGATGTACAAAAGTACAATAA
The DNA here is from genome assembly GCF_933228915.1 of Telmatherina bonti. Lineage (NCBI taxonomy): Eukaryota > Metazoa > Chordata > Actinopteri > Atheriniformes > Telmatherinidae > Telmatherina > Telmatherina bonti. The sequence continues at coordinate 26,626,651 of NC_136618.1, forward strand.
AAATGGTAAGCACCTCCAAGTCTAAGTTCCTGCTGGAATACAATGGCTCGCTCCCTACAGATTAGGAGAAATTTGCTGTCCCAAGCAAAAAGTTCAAGTCAAGTCAAGAAAGCTTACTTTTTTTATTATTATTATTATTATTATTATTATAGCACACTGGAAAATAACCAATGCTGGCCCAAGTTCTTCACAGAATAAAACAATAAGACGATGACAATAAACAACAAAACAATAGTAAAATCATTAAGGAAGATTAATTTGCTCAGCTCAAAAGAGAGACAAAAAAAACAGTTGAGTTTTTAGTAATGATCTGAGTTACTCCGCAATGGAAAGGTATTTGATATAAAAGCATATAGTGTTGGGGAAAATTGTTATGAGTTTGGTTTGTATTAAGTATTAGACATATATGCATTGATTTGCTGTGATCCTGCTGTGTTTTGTGTCAATGCACAAAGCTTTCTTTAAGTCATATGATCCTTGTCTGGAATGTGCAGACAAAGTCTGAGACAGGAAGAGTTTCCTGCAGGGCATCTGTTTTTGTCAACTGCTTGGTTGACCAGTTGCTTAAGGTTAAAGGTCAGGAAGAGAATGATTGTTTTCTGTGGTCTGCCCAGCAACTATGAGGAGTTAAGCATGGTTTATAATCGGGTGTTACTTCAGCATCTGCAGAGAGAGTTCTCTCTCCAAGCTCCAGCGTGTGCTTGTATTAGTTTATAATAAAATGTTCATTGTAAGAAGACAGTTGACTCTTAGATGTATTACAACTTCTCAAGACCAGAGTATTTTCCACCACAATAGATTATTCCACAGTTTAATAGCAGCCACTGCAAATGCATGATAAGTTTATGTTTTCTGCGTGGTTTTATGCACATCCACAAGTAACTGTTTGGCAAACTGCATGTCTCTAAAAGACAAAATAGGCAGACAAGCCGGAGCAATGCGGCCATTGTATTGCACGTTCGTAGTGAACAAAGAGTTTTATTAGAAGCAGCAACGGTGTCAGTTTACACGCCAAAGCTTACATAAGGTCAGGATTTGGATTGTGACCAAAAGAATAAGGTTACATGTACAGGCAGATGAAATGAGTTTCCTCTGTGGACTGACTGGGCTCAGTCTCAGACATAAGACAGCTGTAGTAAGGACAAAACTTTAAAACTGCTTCAGGTTACATAACCCTCTGCTTACTGTTTCTGTTGCCTTTACTATTTCTATTTCTTTCATCAGACCAGAAAACGAAGTACCTAAAACAACATCCTACAACTTTACAAAAGCAACTAATGTATTCTTAGAATGAGGATATTAATTCAGGATAATTTAGCAGCTACATGTGAAAGTTCAATAAAAAAAAGTGATGAATTAGAGAGATGTAAGGACATGGATTGATATACAGTTTGCAACAGCTATGTTTGTTGATTAGACTTTGATACTTCATCTCAGAAGCAGCAACATGAACAACAATCAGGAGATATAGAAGAACTCTCCTCCATGATATCAGATCCCAGATGAGAAACAAAAGGGAGCAGTATAAATTTCTGTTGACACTCTTTTGCTATTAAGAAAGCTGAAGATAGAGTGGAAGACAGTTTGCACCAAACTCAGCCTGGAGAGTTAAAGAACAGAACATAATGGGATCTGGCTGATTGGCAGGAAAGTAACTGGTCGGAAGTCCATTGGGAAAAAAAAGCCCAAACACCACGAACTGACTGAATGATGGTGAATGAACTGAAACATAAGTTTCATTTAAATGTCTATGAACACCACAGACCAGGGAGCACCAATCCTGGTCCTCGAGGGCTGATGTCCTGCAGGTTTTCCAGGTATGCCAGCTGCAACACACTTGATTCAAATTAATGTGTATTTAGGAGACATGTGCAGAGCTTGTCTGAATCTGAGACAGGAGTTTTCCATCAGGGTCACTTGAAAAACCTGCAGGACGTCGGCTCTCGAGGACCAGGATTGGTAATCCCTGCCATACACTGTATATAAAAAGATGGCAGAGCTTCTGAGACGACACCCATAGGTTTCTGAAGAGCTGAACTGAAGCTCACTAGGTGGTTCTTACCATCGCCATCTTTGTAGTGTCACGCGTGTCGTCTCTCCTGGAAAATACAAAAATGGGCAAAGAGGTAGAGCTGAGAGGGGGGCTGCGAGCATCATGGTGGATGATTGACATCTTGAGCACAGATATTGATCTCAGCACGTTGCTCCTCTTTTTACATTCTGCTGTAAACACCTCCATATTCCAGGAGGTCTGGAGACGTAAGGTCATTTTCTGCACCAGCGAGCCTGCTGGAATCTACTTTGATCCACTCCTAAATGCTCATCCATTGTCATGTGGCTGATTGTCTTCTCAGGTGCAATGCCAATTACATTCAAGCGGATCACCTGTTTGTTGTTAAGAACAGACATACAGTAAATGTGGAAATGGCAGCTGAAAACATAATTGGTTCCTGTTGAGGTGTTACAACAGCTCTGGAGCTACTGAAATATTTTTATTGAAGTATAACTCTGCAAATGGGGTGTATTTTACTTATTTTTTCCCTTTGGAGCAGAGCTAAACTGAAGTGTACCAGCTGTGCTACAAGCCTTATTATTATGTAAATGTGTGCATCACAGCAGGCGTGTAGACACTGCAGTCTTTATTGAGTGTGCAACAGTGCAGAACAAGGTTGAAATGAGTTGCAAGTCTTATATTGTTCTTATGCTATGGATGAAAAAAAGTACTATGTGGCTCTCTATATCGCGGCATTGTTCCATATTAAGGTACTGATTGTATAAATGTCACCCTTTAGTCCTTTTGGCCTTAGTTTTAGCTTTTTCTACAAGTTTGCAAGAGCTGAAAGGAATGAGAGGACTGGGGAAGACCCAATAAACCTGAGTCTGTACAGTGAAACAGAAGTTCAAGGAAAGAACATAAACCTGTCTGAGAAATTATATCAATTTATTTTGATATATATATATTTTTTTCCCTTGTATTTATTTTTTAAATGCAACTAGAGAACATCTTGGGTGCTGTTGTGTTTGCACCATAGTCTGTATATAAAAGATGGACGGAGCCTCCCTGACATCACCTGTAGGTTTCTGAAGATCTGAAATGAAGCGCATTGGGCAGTTCGCCATTTTGGCAGCATCACATGTGCCAAGGTAGAGAAGAAGGGGTCTGTGAGTGTGGAGGTGGATGACTGTCGTCTATCAAACTCTGACCTGTTTGTAGCTAAGAGCTAATCAAGCTAACTGCGCTAACAAGCTAACGGAGGTAGGCAAGCTAAAGCTAAATCACGCTGTTAGCCGGCTAAAAAACATGGTTGTGCTACATTCTGCCTTTTTGCAGTGGGATAGCAGGTACATGTCAATTAAAAGGACACATGCATTCAAATGAATGAATCCATGTGCAGAACTGGATAAGCTGTTGGATCCATTCATTTGAATCAAGTTTGCTGGTTCCAGCCCTTGAGGACCACGGTTTCCTGCCTCTAGAGAGCTGCATAGAAAAATCTTAGACTGGTAAAAGCTAAAAAGCTGAAAGAAAATGTTGAAAACCTGAACACTGGTGGTGTCAAACCAAGTTGCAGACTCGCTATGAGATCTATAAAGTGAAACTGAGAGGATTTATAATCTTGAGCTGAGAAACGCAAGGCAATCATTCTTTTTCTGACAACATTGCTAAGAACGGCAATAATGCCTGAGCCTTGTATCTTCTGACACACTAACTAATCCCCCTGTGTCAGTAACCCCAGAACTTCTATCAAACCAGGCCTGTAATGACTTTGCTTCCTTCTTTACTGACCACACTCAGAAAATAAGGCAGTTCAGAACATCCATGCCAAATAAACTGATCAAATTAATAACTCCAGTCTTCAGATCTTTACACTGGTTTCCTGCCAGTCGAAGAATCAACATTTAAATCCTAATGTGAGTTTACACAACACTGAATGGTTTTGGGACAAAATACATTCAGGAGATTCTGCTTCATTCTAAAATCAACCAGATCAGGTCGTCTGAGTCAGAACTAAACGAGGAGAGGCAGGTTCAGTTTTTATGCTCTTCCCATGTGGAAGAAACTTGCAGAAAACTGCAAGTTTGCTGAAACTGTCAGCTGGTTTAAATCAAGGTTAAAAAACTTTACTTGCCTTATATATTTTCAAATGAGCCTTTTTTTAAAAAAAAAAAAACAAAAAAAAAACATTTAATTATTTATTGTCTTTTATCTTATTGTATTCTAACCTTTCTGTTGTTTATGTCTTATTCTTATTTATTTATTTCAGTTTGCTTTTTAAGTACTTTTTAATGCTCCAGCTGCATTGTGCTGTGATGCTTTTAATATTTTTAATATTTTATGTAAAGCACTTTGAACTGTCTTGCCTTGCTAATGCTTTTTTTAATAACAACAATTTAAAAAAGACATACTAATTCAGGATCAAACTGACTTGATATAAACAAAAAAAAAACTGCATTCAGGTTCACGTTCCTTGTTTAAATACTGAAAATAAAAGGGAAAATGCCCCATGTTGGCATTACGTCCCCCAAGTTGATAAGAATGCATAGATAAACAAAGACTGTATTTTGGACCGGTTCATCCAATCCAGCAGGACAGGTTAACGCTCAATAAATTATGCTTAGCAGCTGCAAGGAGTAAGAAATAAATAAATAATTGGCTCAAGTGGGAAGTACAATAAGATGATGAATAAAAAAACAACAAATTATATGATGAATACATTATCAGGTAGCCTACATATTGGGACTATTTACGATATTTCCAGGGGTCATAGTTCAGATCTTCAGAGATCTGTGGTTTGATGTTCTCAGGAAGTAATGATGTCCTGTGGCTTTCTGCGTTGTACCGAAGTGGATTGAGTCTGTTGGTGTCAGCCAACTTCAGTCTGCTGCCCCAGCACACAACAGCATAAAAACAGACACTGGACACCCCAGACTCATAAAATATCCTGAGCATTGTGAGAGTAACACTGCAAATGTTGTTCAGTAAACCCAAATAGCCAGGTGCATTGTCACATGCTTTTGTGTTTCCAAGTAGGCACAAGCAACAGAAATGTAAAACAGGTAACATTACAGGTGTTTAATAAATGTGATGACATACTGGACTAACAGTAACACAAATATGACATTTTTCACTTTACTTAATCAAGATTCAAAATGTCTCGCCATCTAGTTCTGAACAATCATCATATGATGACTTTAAAGTATTTCAGCACAGTGTGGGGATCTTTTGACAAGTCTGAAGCCTCTTTTCATCTCCTGTTGAACGTCCTCAACCGATGTTACTTGACATGTGGGGGTATTACAAGTGATGGCTTCAGGACCTCCCTGGATGACAAGACACAGTGCTTTCACACACAACTGCACCTCATTCACACATCTCACAAAGTCCTTTTCACACAATGATGTATCTATGATAATGCATGCCAGACATGGAGTTCTTCCACGTGCATTTTCCAAATAATCAAGCATAATTACAACAAAAAATAAAGTCTGAAAAAACAAACACATTAAACTGCAATTCTTCAAATCTTGCAATCATGTCCTCAAACACAGAGGAATTATAATGTAAAGGAATTCATCTAAAACCTTTGAGCTGTGCTTTTTTAAGGCTTCTGCTTAAGGAACTTGAACTATAACTGGTTCAAAAGCTTCTGCACAGGAGTTGATTTAGCTGTTTTAAGCATTGGAGATTTTTGTAATCTCCAATTGCCATTTTTGTAAACCTTAAAGTAGCATTGTGAAAATTATTTAATTAAAGGAAAGTTTCAGTTTAAAGGTTGTTTTTTTACTGTTTTTGCAATCATGTATAATCAGTGATCTTTACTGGCTTGAGCTTTACTTCCCTTAAATCACCAGTTTCACAGCAGTCAACATTAATATACCGGTATTACAAAAGTGTGAGACGAGTGAAATCACAGTCAGCTAAATTGACAACTCAGGGTTGGGACCAGGAGGCAGAATTGTAGTCCTACACACTTTTCTGCAGCTTCCCACCTGCCGCCGCCCACCCAAAACCCCATTCCGACCTTATACAACTTCCCAGCAGTAATTAAACAACACAAAAACACTTCTGGGGTTAATCGTGAAAACCTCATAAAAATAAAAACAATGGATCTAATAAAATCTGAAAATAAGACAATAAAGTGTGGCCTACTGAATATTAGATCCCTCCCAAATAAGTCTTTATTAGTCAATGACTTGATAGGTGATCACCATATTGATTTATTCTGTCTTACGGAAACCTGGTTACAGCAAGAGGATTATGTTAGTATTAATGAAGCTACGCCAGCTAACTATTTAAACTTTCACATTCCTAGAACTACAGGCAGAGGAGGAGGTGTTGCAGCTATTTTTAAGTCAGAATTTTTAATTAATCCTAAGCACAAAACTAACTATAAATCCTTTGAATTCCTGACATTAAATTTATCTCATCCAAAATGGAATTCAGAGAAACCGCTCCTTTTAGCATTAGTGTATCGCCCACCTGGACCTTACTCCGAGTTTCTGACCGAATTCTCTGATCTCTTGTCTGAGTTAGTGCTGACTACTGATAAGGTCATTGTACTAGGTGATTTTAATATTCATGTTGACGTTGAAAATGATAGTTTAAACATTTCCTTTAGCTCTATTCTAAACTCAATTGGGTTTTCACAAAATGTCAATGGAGCCACTCACTCTCATGGTCACACTCTTGATCTTGTTCTAACATATGGTATTGAGACTGATAAGCTCAAAGTATTTCCTCAAAACCCTGTCTTGTCCGATCACTTCTTATTAACCTTTGAATTCACTTTATTTGATTACTCACTGACCAAAAATAAATTCTACTATAGTAGATGTTTATCAGACAATAATATTACAAAATTTAAACAATCAATTGAATCAATTTTTTCACATCTACCATGTGTTAGCATGACTGAGAGTCCCCCTTTAAGCCTTACTCCTGCTCAGATTGATCAACATGCTGATACTATAACAGCTTCAATGCGTACAACCTTGGATAATGTTGCTCCCCTAAAGAAGAAGAAATTAGGTAAGATTATGAAGGCTCCCTGGTTTAATTCCCAGCTTCGAGCTCTAAAACAGGCATCAAGGCGTTTGGAAAACAGATGGCGTTCATCAGGACTAGAGGAGTCTCACTTAACCTGGAAAGAAAGTTTAAGCGTATACAAAAAAGCCTTACGTATGGCAAGAACAGCTTATTATTCATCATTGATAGAGGAAAACAAAAACAACCCTCGGTTTCTTTTCAGCACTGTAGCTAGGCTTACTAGGAGCCGGAGCGCTGTGGAGCCATGTATTCCTTTCTCACTTAGCTGTGATGATTTCATGTATTTTTTCAGGAATAAAATTGACACTATTAGAGATCAAATTGACAATACTCTTCCTTCTACCTATAATGTTGAGCCTGTTGTGGTCTCCGAAGCATCCTTAGAACCAGGATCTGACTTGTGTCTAAATAGTTTCTGTCCTGTCCAACCCTCTGAATTAACTAAAATAATAGCTTCATCTAAACCATCCACCTGTATCTTAGACCCTCTCCCAACGAGCCTCTTTAAGGACATTTTCCCTTTAATTAATACATCACTACTAAATCTTATCAATATGTCTTTAGTGACAGGATATGTACCACAATCATTTAAAACGGCTGTAATCAAGCCTTTACTTAAAAAGCAATCTCTGGATCCAGAGGTGATAGCAAATTATAGACCTATATCTAACCTCCCGTTTATGTCCAAAATTCTGGAGAAAATAGTTTCAGCTCAGCTACATGCCCACCTGAGCTGAAATAATTTATGCGAGGAGTTTCAGTCAGGATTTAGAGCTCATCATAGCACTGAGACGGCATTGGTGAAAGTTACTAATGACCTTCTTATGGCCTCAGACAAAGGACTTGTGTCCGTACTTATCTTGCTTGATCTTAGTGCTGCATTTGATACAGTTGATCATAACATTCTGTTACAAAGACTAGAACAGGTGATTGGAATTACAGGTACAGCGTTAAGCTGGTTTAAATCATATTTATCTGATAGACTTCAGTTTGTTCATGTAAATGACAAGTCCTCCTCCCAAACTACAGTAAGTCATGGAGTTCCTCAAGGTTCTGTACTTGGACCAATACTCTTCACGCTATATATGCTCCCTTTAGGCAAAATTATTAGACAGCATGGAATAAACTTTCATTGTTATGCAGATGATACTCAACTATACTATCCTTTAAACCAGATGAAACAAATCAGCCTAATAGGCTACAAAATTGTCTCATAGACATAAAGACTTGGATGTCTAGAAATTTTCTCCTCTTAAACTCAGATAAGACTGAAGTAATTCTCGTTGGATCTGAAAAACTCAGAGCTAAATTTTCCGGTTTTGTAATGAACCTGGATGGCATTACTTTAGCTTCCAGTGCTACAGTGAGAAACCTTGGAGTAATATTTGACCCTGACCTGTCCTTTGGCCCACATATTAAGCAGGTTACTAAAACAGCCTTCTTTCATTTAAGTAATATAGCCAAAATTAGGGACATTCTGTCTCGGAGTGATGCAGAAAAACTGGTTCACGCTTTTGTTACTTCGAGACTAGATTACTGTAACTCTCTATTACTGGGCTGTCCTAAATATGCCCTGAAAAGCCTTCAGCTGATCCAGAATTCTGCAGCCAGAGTCCTGACCAGAACCAGCATGAGAGATCATATTTCTCCAGTTTTAGCCTCTCTTCATTGGCTGCCTGTTGAATCTAGAATAGAATTTAAAATCCTTCTCCTTACATATAAAGCCCTCCACAACCAGGCACCACTATATATCAAAGACCTCATTGTTCCTTATATACCAAGTAGAGTACTTCGTTCGCAGACTGCAGGCTTACTTGTGGTTCCTAGAGTCTCAAAGAGCCGAGCAGGAGGCAGAGCCTTTGGTTATCAGGCCCCTCTCTTATGGAATAAGCTCCCAGTTAGTGTTAGGGAAGCAGACACCCTCCCCACCTTTAAGACTAGGCTGAAGACTTATCTTTTTGATAAGTCCTATAGCTAGGGATGGTTAGCATCCCTTAGTTATGCTGCTATAGGTTTAGACTGCTGAGGGACATTTCCTGATACACTGAGCTTCTTTCTTTTTCTCTTTATCTCTTTCTTTTACCCCCCCCCCCCCCCCCCCCCCCCCCCCCCCCCCCCCCCATAACAGTGTTGCATCATTAACATGTATGTCTCCTGTCTCAGCAGGTCTCCCTGGCCGGGAGTAGCAGTTCCTGTTGTCTGTTGTCTTTCTGTCCTCTTCCCCCCACACAGCAGAGGCAGATGGCTGCCTGTCCTTAACCCGGGTTCTGCCGGAGGTTTCCTTCCTGTTAAAAGGGAGTTTTTTCCTTCCCACTGTTGCCAGTGTGCTTGCTCAGGATGGGAGATTGAGTTGGACTCAACTCAATCTGTTGGTTTCCTTATATAGGCTGTTATGAATTGGCCTTCATTATGTTTTCCCCTCTGTCTGTAAAGCGTCTTGAGATGGCATTGCCGTGATTTGACGCTATATAAATAAAGTTGAAATTAAACAGAATAAAAATACTAATCTTAGAGGATTTTCCCAGTTCTTTATTATGTTCTACACCTTGAGCAAAAAACAGCAAAAGCCTTTGTTCAGTCCTGACCCTGCTGTTAACCTCTGCTTGAATTTAATTGGATGTGTGATGAGAAGTTTGCACATTCTGCTCTGAAAGTTGAAGCAGTTATCAAGCTTCCCTGCTTTCTCGACCTCCTACCTTATAGATCTGAGCATGAGGCGCTATACAGAGAAAAGCACTCAGTGTTCATGTGTGGGGAGAAAGTGGTGTCTAGTTGGTTCCTAAACACAATCCATTGTGCTCATAAACACACTAGTCACCGTCCCCGGCATTCAGGTGTATTTACACAGCTTGACTGAAAGTTCACATGTAACAGTTTGTTGAATACTGACTATCAGCTGATATTATTTTGGCTTAGGTTTGATTAATTTTTATTTATGAAATTTTTAAATGATTATATCCATCCATCCATCCATCCATCCATTTATTTTCTGCCAGTACTGTCATGACTTGCCTTCTTGGCTCCACCTGGAATCACCCAGATCCTCCCTCTCCAACCACAACTGTAACTGGTCACCAGATGAACACACACCTGTGGTGAATCATCACCATCCCAATAAAGCCAGCTCAGTTCTCGAAAGCATTCACCAGTCTGTCATCAAACTCCTGTTCCAGATTTCCCCATGAACCGTCTCAGTAATAAGGACTAGGGCTGTGACGATATGCTTTTGTCCCGATTCGATTCGATTCCGATATTTTGGGTGCCGATTCGATTTAAATTGCTATTCTCACAATTCTTAGAAATTGCTGATTTTTGTAGATTAAAAACAAAATAAATGAACAAAACTTTTTAATTTTTCTTAATTTCAATGAGGGAAAACAACTCATCATTTATCTGCTGCTATAATATCCAAGAAGACAAGTATAAAGATCAACAAAAACAATAAAAATGACAACATTTTATAATTGATTATTTTTATTTATTTAAAAAAAAAAAAAAAAAAATCGATTTTTTGTTAAAAAAACGATCTTAAAATTGTGAAGCAAAAAAATCCCTATTCTCAATTTTTCGACTTGATTTTCCCACCCCTAATAAAAACCCTTTTTTTAGTCGTAAACAAAGCGTGAGTCCTTCCTCAAAAAACCAGGTTTTTTGACCTGGGTCAAGGTTATCCTAAATTATGTTTAGGATAACCTTTTTTCCAGCCTAAGCAGGAAAGCCCAGACTTCTCTCTCTCTAGCCATATGTTCCTAGGCTTCCAGCTGAGAGTTGTAAACCCTACAGTGTGGTCTCCTACCAGAAGTGCCCAGAACACCTCCCTAAGGAGGCATCCAGGGTCTTAATCAGATGCCAGAGCCACCTCTGCTGGCTCCTCTTATTGTGGAGGAGCAGAGAGTTGACAAAAACTGAGATGTGTATAACAAAGGTCTAAGGGGCTCAGAGCTCTACTTTGAGCCCCTTTCGGATGACCGAGCTCCTCACGCTGTCTCTAAGGGACAACATGGCCTTTCAGTCACTACCCACAGCTTGTAACCAAAGGTTAGGGTTGAAACATAGACCAGTAAATCGAGAGCTTCGCTTTTTGGCTTTCTTCTCCAAGACAGACCAATACAAAGTCTGCATTACTACAGACGTCGCACCAATGCTCCTGTCGATCTCGCGCTCCATCCTTCCTACTCCTGCGGGAGCTGGAGATCACAGCCAACAAGACCACATCATCAGCAAAGAGTAGAAATCCAGCCCTGAGGCAACGAAACCAGATTGCCTCAACACCTGGGCTGTGCCTGCAAATTCTGTTCATAAAAGTTATGTAACAAAGAACAAAAATGAGCCAATGTTCAAGTTGAATCTGTTAAACCTGACTTTATTTAAACATATGGCAATATAGTAATAAATTTAGCTACCTTATAAAGTATTAATAGCATAATATTACAAAAGATTCTTGGCATAGATCAAAATAGATTAACAAATTTTATTAAATGAAATGCTACAGGAGCAGAGCGTTGATGAAAACTGAGATGTGCATACCAAGGTCTAAGATAAGGAAAGGAAAGTAAGCAAAAATACTTCTTAAAGGATTTCAGGGAAGAGTGTTTTTTCCCAAAGTAGCAGTATATTTCACCAACAACAGCTCAGTGTCTCATCATTGTCCTCTTCTGCTCCTCTGTAATCACATGGCAGTACTTCCCAGAAGTCAAAGTGTCATCTTGTGGAGATTGGAGACTGAACTCTGTGTCTGTAGCCACACTGCTGGATGTGGGTAATGATGTGGATAAATGGATACTGATGCTTATCCCAACTTGACCGCTCAGCCAAATGAGTCCCCTGGCAGAGCAAGAGAAAGAATCTGAATGAGAAATGAAAGACAAAACAGAGAGCGCGCAAACAAACACAACTCCCCTCCATCTTTCTATGTCAATCTAACTTGTCTTCTTCAAAGAGACGAAATAAAGAAAATACTTTTGAGAGAAGGTATGCAGCTCATACATGCCACTGCTCTCTGCTTGCTCTTGTATTTCTTTAGTCTCCTGTTCAGACACTAGGAGGAAAAACTATGTAAATGGAAGACTAATGTCATTTGATTTGTATACGGAAGAGAAATGTGTGCTGTCATTGTGTGATCCTGGGTTGGTGTGATAAAAAGGAGGTGAAGGAGGAGAAGCCTCATGTTTTGCATAAATAAGATTTGGAAGAGTTTCATAAAGTTCTTTAAAAAAAAAAAAAAAAAAAAAAAAAAAAATAAACAAGTTCACGGTAATGAGTAAAAAAAGTCTTTTTTATTCTTTAAAAATTTTTCCAGCATACTGTCATGAAAGTGCTTGCACCCATTAACACTTTATGAAGCTATTTTAGATCACTTCATTTTCTTTCATATTCAGCATGAAACTTTTTTTTTTGTTAATGTAACAACAGAATAGAGGTCTTGGTACATACCAGAAGGACAATTTTAAGGTATTTCATTGAGTGCCCTATAACAGGTTAATATAACCTAATTGCCTTTGCTGGGACAGTGTTAACTCAGGCTGCAGATGAAGTGGTTACTGCAACACTCCTCTGGTTAAGCTTAGTCAGCTGCAGTGGTTTGATCAGGCACCACCCTCCATCAGCTCTGTTTATATTAAAAGTTGTTTGTTTAACCATTTCACCATGCAAGTCACTACTATACTTTAGGTATACTTAAAGTACAGTAGTGACGTGGAAGGAGGTACCCATACCTCCTTCCACAGACATATCTTTGTAAGGTGTGCCAAATGTGCATTACCATTGTTTTCTTGAAACAGGCAGCTTCTGTAGCATGTCCTAGACAATACCTGAAAGGTTTTATATACCCAGCAGTGTATTAAGATAAACATTACGTAACATTAACTGTCTTGATTTTTAAGACAGCTTTCTGTTAATGTTGGTACGGAAGCGTAGAGCTGTCATCCTCATAAAAAAAGTTTGGCCCTAATTACGTTATAACGTGATAGTCTTATTGTAAAAACGTGAAACATATCATGTTATAACGTGATAGTTTTATTGTAAAAACGTGAAACGTGTCACGTTATAACGTGATAAGTTTATTGTAAAAACGTGAAACATATCATGTATCTGACAACGTGAACTTGGTTATTTTCGACTTTAGATGAGGAAATTGTGTGCGGGGTGGGTAGGAGATCACAAATGGCTCATTTACAGGACTTGATAGAGTTTTTCTTCATACTTGGGTTGAGATATTGTGAAATTATGGTGCTTTGGAACACTTTCGAGCCATTGTAATAAATATGCGTAGTTTAAGGACAGTTTTAAAAGTACGGAAGCGTAGAGCTGTCATCCTCATAAAAAAAAAATTTGGGCCTTATTACTTCATAACGTGATAGTTTTATTGTAAAAACGTGAAACATATCACATTATAACGTGATATATTTTATTGTAAAAACGTATAACCACTTGAACGCTGGAGGGATTACATCTCTCAGCTGGCCCGGGAGCGCCTTGGGACCCCCCACCCCCCTCCGCAGAGTTGGCGAATGTGGCTGGGGAGGGGAGCTTCCCTGGTTATGCTGCTGCCCCCGCGATCAGAACCCCGATAAGCGATAGAGGAGGGATGGATAGATGGCACTTGGATGCACCGATGATGTTTGCATTCATAGCAATTCTCGTGCCGCTCAAGTTTCAATTAGAAATGATGCCACGTCATGGAGATTGGACTCATTTTTCCTTCTGTACAGACCCATGTCTTTTAAAACTGTCCTTCAACTATACATATTTATTATAATGGATCGAAAGTGTTCCAAAGCACCATAATTTCACAATGTCTCAACCCAAGTATGAAGAAAAACTCTATCAAGTCCTGTAAATGAGCCATTTGTGATCTCCTACCCACCCCGCACATAATTTCCTCATCTAAAGTCGAAAATGACCAAGTTCACGTTTTCAGATACGTGATATGTTTTACGTTTTTACAATAAACTATCACGTTATAACGTGATACGTTTCACGTTTTTACAATAAAATTATCACGTTATAATGTAATAAGGCCCAAATTTTTTTTTTATGAGGATGACAGCTCTACGCTTCCGTACGTTGGACTCAATGAACAAATCTTTTCTCCAAATCAGAGTTTAAATTGGTGCTGTGTTTGTTGTTACCTAAGTTTGATTGGTTGGTGCAAAAGATAGGTGGTGATTAAAAAATGGCTAACTGAAAATGTCTCACGATCTTTTCTCATTTGTCGTCTTCTTTTTGTAAAAAACAACAACCCTTTAACAACAACAGCGTAAAGCCAGTAGAAGACCATCTGCTTTGCAAAAGTCCCGAGGCAGCTGGATTTTGGACTTATTGATGATAAAAGTTTTACATGTCCTTTTCATGTTTGGTCAGGTGCACACAACATCCATTTCTTCCAAAATATGTCTTGAACGAGAGCAATACATATTTCTGCTGTGTGATGGTCCAGAGGCCTCTGAAGCAAGAGATTAAATGCTGCCACTGGGTAAGGTTAACGTACATTGTAAGTGATGCTCTGATGAATGGCAGCTTTTGAAGCTATACCATCAGACAGATCCGGGTGCCCTTGGCTTTTATAAACTGATATTTCTCTGGATTCCTCCAGGGTGCAGTTTAATGCACTGTAGAGGGAGAGATGTCTCCCCTCCAGTCTTACAGAAAAATAGTTTTTACTGATACTGTTTTTGTTGTTATTTAAGATTACAATAATCTGTTTGAAATGATCCTAAACCATGGTTTCATGGTATTAAATATAACATCCACAAAGTATTTTTTATTTAATTTCATAAGCTATAATTTCATGCATATTGTCCCATCGTAAATATTCCAAAAGTATTTTGTGTAGTTTTCTTTTTCATATCGGTTCACACTATCACTGCTATTCAGTAAAGGTTCATGTTTAGCACATGACAGTAAATAAGTAAACCTGTGTGCTCAACTTAGAACAGGAGTGCTGCCTCTAAAGGTGGATGTTAGTCATTACAAAGGGATATTGGAAGAGAACAGACTATGTCTGGTGTGTGACACAAGTTTAGTAGAGGGTAAATTTCACTTTCTGTTTTATTGTTTATTGCATAATGATCGAAGAACTGCTCTGAAAAACTTCAGCGTAATAATCCCAATTTATTTTGGTTAAGGTGATATGTTGAGTTGGCTGTTTAAAAAGAATTTTTCAGGACTGGGAAATATGTAGAGAAGGCATGGACAGTGAGGCTGAAAACTACGCTGATGTGCATGACACTTTAATAAAATCCGTTCGTTCATATACTACGGAAGAGTATTAGGGCCACTGAATAAAACAATTAATTCTTTGAATTCTGACTTTAATCTCAGAATTCTGACTTTTTTCTCAGAATTATGAGCTTAAAGTCAGAATTCCGAGTAGCCACACAGCGCAAAAATAACACTGCGTGGCTGCAATTCTGCAAAAGCAGCAATTCTGCTAATTCTGAACTGAGGTTTACACACTATACACAGCTCAATGGAAAATGAAAAATTGCAATTTTTTTGTCAAAACTTACAAAAGTTGCTTTCATTTTGCGAAAGAATTAAATGGAAACGCAGCTACTGAAAACCCAGGCGTTAAACTTGTAGTCTTAACTTGTAGTTAAATTTCTGAGATTAAAGTCAGAATTCTGACTTTTTTCATAGAATTAAATTTATTTTATTCAGAGGCCCTAATACTCTTACGTACATATACAGCACAGTTCAATATGAAAAGAATTGCTTTACAATCAAACAAAAGTTTTGGCAAAAAGAGGTTAAAAAGATCATTTTTCGGCTGCATTTTAAAAGACATGACTGAGTCTGCAGATCTCGTCTAGAAGAAGCCGTAAAAGCTCAGTCAGCTTTTGGTTTTAATGGAATATTCTACACAACTAGCACAACTTGATCACATGACATCAGAGATCTGCTGCCGAAATTCACTGATATAATTCATGGTTCTACCATACAGAGTTAAAACCAGTATTTTGTAGTGTCCTCTCTACTGCATTCGTAGTTAACAACACAGTGACGTGTGGGTATTTCCAAGATTTAGTTAAGAGCCTTGTGTTACGGGTCCAAGGATTGGTACCACGGCAACAAAATCATAACTCAGTAAAACAGAGGTAAGTATTAACCATCAGTCAGTCATACGACCTGCACAGCTTGTCATCCAGGTTGCGTCTAAAGGGGAGGGCGGAAGTGCCCACAACAAGACCAGCCGGAACGCAGCTTGAGTCCATGTCAAACGTTCTGCTTTGGCACTGCTTACATTTACATATTTTCACGAGATCTATTAAATGTACAATAACATAACTTCAGTTACTTGCACATAAAATTACTGTTAATCCAATAAAATGTTTACAAGCGAAACACGCGAAAACACGCAGCAATGGTTTATGTACAACTTAAAGACGTTCCAGTGATTTCTTTCTGAGACAAGTGAAAATAGAGATACGGTAGTCCAGGCGTGAAGATATAAAAGCATGTATGATCATTTCCAGCTCATATTATGGCACAATAGTGTTTAGCTTAGCAATCCACAGACTTTTATAAAATATTAACAATAAAAGGTCATTTGAAAATAGTTTAATTGCTTAAAAGAGAAGGATAAGCTTGTATGTTTTTTTAAAGGAGGGTGAATGGCAGCATTCTTTAAATAAACAGGGGCATTACCAAACACCAAGGCTGAGTTACACAGGGACATGAGGTTTAAACAGGGTTAGATGTTACACGTAATCAGAACAAGAAGACCCAACCTGAACTCCTGGTGCAAGGCATAATGAATCCATGTTTGTTTTATGTTTTTTCACCGTCTGACCCTACCATCTGAATGTTGAAGCTGAAATGGAGAAATGCAGAAAACATACTTCCGTCTTCTGCTGTGCAGTTCTGGTGAGTCTGTGTGAATTATAGTCTCAGTTTCATGTTCTTAGCTGACAGGAGTGGCACTCAGTGTGGTCTTCTGCTGTAGCCCATCTGCTTCAAGGTTGGACCTGTTGTGGGTTGTGGCGTTCTGCATACCTTGGCTGGAGCCAGTGCTTATTTAACTTACTGTTGCCTTTCTATTATACCAAAAACGTATGACCTATGACATCAATATGATATTTTCATCCTGACACCTGCTGCTCATTGGATATTTTGCCTTTTCAGAACATTCATTCGAAACACAAAAGATGGTTTTGTGTGTAAATCCCTGTATATCAGCCATTTATAAAATACACAGACCCGCTCTCCTGGACCATTAACCAATGTTCATAGTCACTTAAATCCCCTTTCCTCCTTATTGTGATAATTAGTTTGAATTTCAGGATTTTTTTCTTTACCATGTTTTCAAACAAAATGCAAGTAAATCCTATGTGGAAGTGCCAAATTTGCAGTTCACACAAATTTGCAGCTCATATTATTATTAGGGGCTCCAAAAGGGAGTCAATCCCCACAGACCTCCATGTTAAAAAGACCAACTTCACAGCAGAAATAAACATGCTTAAAGGCTGGTTAAAATATATATATATTTTAGGTTTAACAGACCAGGTTTACCTTCACGACAACTGTGGAGAAAGTGATTTGTTATTATTATTATTATTATTATTATTTCATAAATCATCAGTTTAGAAGTAATTTAATCTAGAACTTCTGTATAAATGGGGCGTGTCCTTTTGACAGGTACTTGATATCTGGGTCAAGAAGAAAGTGTAGCACAACCACGGATTTTAGTTGGCTAACAGCGTTACTTTGCTTTAGCCCACCTACCCATAGGCATCATAAATACATAGACGCCTCATTGTACGTTGGTCATCGCCGCCATATTGGATGGGTCTCCGCTTTCAAATGTTGCTGCAGAGTCAACATAGTTTCCCCACATTACTGTTTTCCATAGAACAACGCGTAGATGTCACACACAAACAAAACACTTTTCTACATAATCGGTTTATAAATAATGTTAGCAAATGATGAATTTTACTTCTCTGACGTATTTATGGAAAAATATATTAATGATTAACAAAGAGAGTTTTGCATGGTAGCATGATTACCTTCGCCAAGGAAGTTATGTTTGGGAAGTTATGTTTTTACCAGCTTTATTTGTTTGTGTTAAAGGTGACTTAAAAAGTGATGGACGGATTTTCATTAAATTGCCAGGACTTGTTGGAAACGTGAAAAGGAAGAACTGATTTAATTTTGGTGGTGATCCGGATCATCGTTTGGATCCAGAAACTTTTTAAAGACCTTGGTGGAGGTTAATGCTCTACAGTGTTTTTCTGGGTAACTTCTGAATTGCAGTTTTGATACAATACTTTGTTTTCAGACTTTGCACAACTGTATCCCTATAATGAAGAAATGAATAAATGTACATAACATAAAGAGTCCAACGTAGTCAAGAGAAAACCAACAACTATTCCCATATTTTTTTCAGCATACAGCTGTAATAACCGGCAAAATATTGAAAGCAGATCATGTTGAATTACATTTCACAATGTTGAATAATAATTTATTTGACCAGATAAAAAAAAAAAAAATCTTAATGCATCAATAATAAAACATGTTAGAATCAAATTCATATATACATTTATTTATATTGTAGCTACATTATGTCTTAAATAGCGTTATAAAAAATATATCTTAGCATAAAAGCGTGTCGTTTTTAATGTTTTACAGTGATTTGCATCATAACAATATCTCTTCTCTTTGTAACAAACCAAACTGTGAGAAAAATCAGGTAAAAATTTGTGAAATTATTGTTGCAATTGGACCTACACCTTACAAATAAATGCATTGGCGGCACATGGGAGATCCATCCAAGATGGCAGCGCGATGAGATGTCAGCTCATATGGGCAGCGTGATACTATGTGGTGTCTATGTATATGTGTCTTTGCACCTACCTCTGTTAGCTGGTTAACCCCTTTTAACTCGAGGTAAGCTCAGTCAGCTTTGAGCTACAGGCAGGTCAGATTTTGAGAGATATTAATCATCCACCTCCATGGTCACAGCCCCTCTCTCAGCTCTATCTCTTTGCCCATTTTAGCACGTGGACGCTGTCATGACGGTGAAGGTGGGAACCATCCAATCAACTTCACTTCAGCTTTCTGAAGGAGACTCCGTCTGTCTTTTATATAGTCTATGGTTTTTAACAAGTAATATAATTGACCAGTTAATGTACATTACAAAAGGAAATTTAGGTTAGAAAATTTAAATAAAGGCTTCATTTAAAAATTATAATAGACAAACTGGTCCATAGTCAATCTCTTTAGTTATACTTGTGCAAGAGTCACAGAGAAAATATCACAAAAAAACCAAAACCCAAAAAAACCAACAAAAACAGGCACTGCCAACCACAGCTACCATCCTTATCAGTTTGCCAGTTTATTTCTCACATGATCATGCCAAAGCAAAACAAGACAGGACAGTACAAAACAAAACACAATTTTAATTGCATATTTTTTTAATTGGTGAAAAAAACTTTTACCCTTCATCATTCTCAAATATTGGAAGATGTTAGAGGACATGAAAAGTTTTCCTCCATAATAAAAAAGTTATACAGTAAGTGTTCAGTTAAAACAGCTCTTTCCCAGTTTTATTCTGAGGATTTATCTTTCACGACTGATGTGGAGAAATCGGTGTGGTTCTATGATTTCATGGACTAGCATGCAGAGGCATTTCTTAATATCACATGAAGTGTTCAAATATGGTCTTTTGCCCAATAAAGAGTTAATGCCTTAAGGCAGGAAGCATTGTTAATCTTGTATTTCTGGCCCAACACCTGTCAGTCATCTTGATGTGCATCAGATGACATCTTGCCTGAGGCACAGGTGATCAGCAAGGCTGAGCAGGAGCAGTGGAGAACTGAATCCTGACATGAATTAGTTGCAGTAGATTTCTGTTTCTGGGGGGTTTCTTCCTTTAGTTTAATTTAAATAGTTTCTGGCTTATCTGCAGTGTTGAAATAAAACATTGTGCCCCTAAATGTTTTCCAAGGCTTTCAAAGAAAAAGAAAAGCGACACACATTTTGATACATTTTAATTGGTATTATTCAGTTGTATTGAACACTGTAACCATTTTAAAAGTTGAATTTTTTGCAGAACATGGATCAAATAATCCACCGGCACTTCATCGTGCGCAGCCAGAGATGTACGGGGACCCTAAGTGTCACACCAAAACAAAAGCCACAACACAACCCAATTAGTCACAACTGAACCCAATTAGCCACAACACATTAAGCCACAACGGAAGTGAAATTGCTTTTATTAGTTTTTATTTATTGTGACACTGCAATGGAATTATATCATCTGCAGTGAGCAACGATGAACGTAACATCACAGGAAGTCAGCAGTTTTCAGACCTTACAGATTATAAGTGGGAGATTGTTTGAAAAAGTCAGAGAAGTAAATAAAAAACTGATGGTAAAAAAATTTAAATAAAATAAAAATGAATAAAATACTTTTAGTATGCACTATAATTATTGTGTCAACCGTGTAAAGAGTTATTGCATGTTCATGGTATGTGGCTATTTACGTAGACCAAACCGACCCTCTCAGCCTGGTGCTGTGATAAAGTGCCCAGAAACGGAAAACTTTGGTTGTGGAAAAAATGGGGATGCAAAAAACAAAACAAAAAACACATTTATTGATTTCAGGGTGACCAGACATACTTTTTTTTACCCGAATATGTCTTATTTTTGATAGCTTAAATATGAGTTTGACTGGAATGTAAAAATCTACCGGAATTTCGGGCTATAAGCCTCATCTGAATGTCCAGAGAGTAAAATACTGCAAGTGTTAATTACACTGCATACTGAAAATTAGTTAGCAGTGATGGTCTCTAGACTGGTCAAAATAGATCAATGAATTGGAGACAGGAGCTCGCATATCGAGCGGCGTAAACTATAGCCTATTTCATTTTTGATAATTGTTTTATTGAATAGATATGCAACACAGAAAAAATAAAATGCAACACAGAAATAAAATATTTTCAGGGGTTGATGTACATATCACAGTTGAGACGATATAGGATAGGTAATACCACAATTAATAAACTTTTTTAATCATTTTCTTCTCTCTCTCTTTTTTTTTTTTTTTTTAAACCATTGGTGTTTTATTTACTTCTTGGACATTTTCAAACGATCTGGCGCTTATAACCTGTAAGGACTAAAAACTACTGACTTGCTGTGATGTTACGTACGTACGTGTAAATTCCATTGTAGTGGTCCCGAGAGAAAAAAAAAAAAAAGTAATATCCCTTCTGTTGTGACTGTGAAGGAGGATTATGTACATACATAAATTCTGATATGAAAGCTTGATGTTTTATGTTACTATTATGGGACCAAATATTTTACTCTTATTTACTGGACCAAATGTCATACTCTTATTTACTTTTGTATTACTTAAGATGGAGAAGAAATGCTTATAAGGCTAGACCTCTCTCTCTCTCTCACACACACACAAAAAGTTTCCCATGTCTGTCTAAACTTTCTCTGCAGCATCTGAATGTGGAAGAATACAGAGCATTGTGTCGCACAAGACTCAGTTAGAATAAGAGTAGAAAAAGATAACGCTAAGACCTTGAAAGATAACAGGAGGAAAGATGCGATTGACTACTGAATACATGATTTAGTGTTGTAGGGGAAAGGAAGACAATTCCATATATGGTCATGCGGTGTGTGTGTGTATGTAGAGAACTTTTTGTGGGAACATTTATTCAACTGTATGTATCGCTCCACGTATAATGATTTAATAAAAACAGCCTGTGTGAAAAGAAGGTGCATTCTTCTGCGGCAGACTGCGGTGCTGGCGGCTGGGCAAGGAATCCCCTTTGCAAAGGCGAAACTGATATGGACTCCGACTTTTATTGCAACTGATTTACCTCGTATTTCATCCAGCAAATCCTGAACTTGGGAGAAGGCTGTGAGGATTTCACAGCACTTCAACATGACTTAATGTGTTTTGTTGTGACTAATTGTGTTGTGTTGTGGCTAATTGTGTTGTTTTGTGGCTAATTGTGTTGAGGCTTTTGTTTTGCTGTGACCAAGCGGCAACCTGCGGTGGTAAAAAGTGAAGCCTATGCAAAGTGCATAAAATTGCAGTTCCCTGCTCATCCGCTAGGGGCTGGCTCCAAAACAGAGCAAATCCCCAAAGACTCCCATGTTAAAAAGACCAACTTCATGGCAAAAATAAACATGTTTACAGCCTGGTTCAAAAATCCATTTTCGGTTAATAGGTCAGGTTTACGTTCATGACCACTGTGGAGGGAGTGAATTTTTTTCTAACTCACCCATTTAAAAGTAATTTAATCTCAAAGTTCGGCATATTTAGGGGCGTGTCCTTTTGATTGACAGGTACCAATCTCTTGCTTCAAGTCAGAAGAACGTAAAACAACTGCGGTTTTTAGCTGGTTAACAACATGACTTAGCTTTAGCTCACTTACCTCCTTGAGCTGGTTAGCTCCTGTTATTTTCGGGTTAGCTTGGTTAGCTCTTAGCTACAGAAAGCTCGGAATTCGCTCAATGTCAATCGTCCACCATGACACTCACAGCCCCCCCTCTCAGCTCCACCTCTTTGCCCATATTTGTATTTTCCGGGTGAGACAACATGCATGACGCTGCCAAGATGGCGATGGTAGGAACCGCCCACCAAGCTTCAATTCAACTCTATAGAAATCTATGGGTGATGTCACGAAGGCTCCATCTCTTTATATACAGTCTATGGCTGTGACACTTTAGGGCAGGACTACTCAATTAGATATTCAGGTGGGTCAGATTATCAAATAAAAAAAATTATCAGAGCCATATAATAAAGTAAGGGAAAATAAATCAGTAAAAATAAATAAACAAAATAAAAAAAGACTAATTTTAATTTTGAAAAATAAGTAGTTTATTAATTTTTCTATTTTAAATTCAGTCCCACATGACCAGGTCAAATGCACAAAATAAAATAATGAAAATTCCAGTCAGAGCCTATTTTTCTTTTCGAAGTGGTGCCTCCTCACATTATAATCTTTAAATACCGCCACACACTCATTGCATATTAAAAACATGAGTTTGGTGCTCGAATGTGACGGCAAAATAAACATATACTTATCAGTCCAGGCGGGGTTAAATCTGCGGTTTTTGTTGTTACTTTTGTGTTTTGGGACAGAGAGTTGCTAGGCAACCAAGTGTTGCATTCATGGTCTGCACAACTGTAGGATTTTAGGCTACTTAATCAGCGTAGGTTCTTTACTATTACCTTTTTTCTTTTACAAAAGCTGGGCCACATAGAAATTGGTTCTGGGCCAGATGTGGCCCGCAGGTCGCCATTTGAAGAGGCCTGCTTTAGGGGCACCGAAGAGATGGTTTTTGCCATAGCTTATGGCAGGGGCGGAGTGGGACAACTTTTCAGTCCAGAAGTTTAATGGCAAAGACCGGTCCATTTGTCGCCACATGAAAAATTTGGCAAAAATTTAGCACGTTATATAAATTCACACAGTATGGAAACTAATCATGAAAAACAAATAATCGTAATAAAAACAATGCAGTTCAACAAAAATATTTCACAGTTTAATTATGTAAACAAAGAAACAAAGGCTCAATCAATTGAACTATTTTTTTTTAACTAATGCCAGGACACAAACAACATCTTTGTTATGTTAATGTATTCAACACAATGAACTTTAAGCAGTCCTAAAAAACAACTTTTGTCACAACTTTTTTTTACTTACCATTCCATTCAACTATGCCTGTCCCCTTCTAAATTTCAGTTTCATCAATATTGTCTGCCTGGCTTTGCTTTGCAGATGTTACAAAAAAGCATGCAGGGATTATTTTACAGCACATTTATTATACTTTGAATTATTTAGATTAAACTTATAAAATAATGACATTTATTTCAATTGCCTTTGTCTTTGTATACAATGCATAAATATTTATCTTTTAAATGCTATAGTTTAGTTTGGTTACTAATTGTGGTAACATAGCACAACATTCAAAGTGACAAGGTTTTTTGTTAAATGATAAATTAGGCTTATCATATATCTCCAATACCATTTGCCTCTTCTGTCTTCTTGAAAATATGTCTGTGAGCTTTGCACATGTGGCAACATCATCAGTGAGTGCCTTTCTCTTCTTTAATCTAGCTTTTTCAGCACCATCTGGTCTTTTCCTATCCATTTTCCTTGCTAATCAGCGGCTGGGCCACTTCTCCTCCCTCCCTCGATTTTTTTTTTTGAGACGCGCTATTGTGGACTCAACCAATTGTGAGCGATGCAAAGAGGTGTTTGTGTCACATGATAGCTCCCCAACTGACGGTGCTGTCTCCTAAAGGACTGAGATCAATTCAAAGCGAACAGCGCTGCAAAGATTCATTCATATTCTACCAAGTATTTTTCCTTGATGCCAACCGACCAGCCCATAAAGGAAGCGGCCCACCGGGAATCCTCCAGACTCTCCCGATTACCCACTTCGCCCTTGGCTAATGGATAGGACTGGGTAATGAGTTGATACTTTTGACCGCCAAATAGAGTGGAGAATGGAGAAAACTGCACAAGAAAACATATTTCACTGCTGGCGGAAAAGGGACTACTGCCCAGAGTTTAAAAACAACGGGTTCATTTAACATAGTAGGCTAGATAAAATTCCTACAGTAAGATAACATAAAGGACATAAAATCCTGAATGTAAATGCAAAATAAAACTGTTCAGGGAGGAAAATATCCCAAATTTTAATTGTTGAATCCTCAACAGGAGGGTAACATCCTTTTATTGAGGAAACGGTATGTCAGTAGGGTGACTGCCCA
The DNA here is from genome assembly GCF_933228915.1 of Telmatherina bonti. Classification (NCBI taxonomy): domain Eukaryota; kingdom Metazoa; phylum Chordata; class Actinopteri; order Atheriniformes; family Telmatherinidae; genus Telmatherina; species Telmatherina bonti. The sequence goes on from NC_136618.1 coordinate 26,651,436, forward strand.
AATGACCCAACCATCATTGCATCCTATTCGCCACTAGAACAGAGCAACATGGTGCTTTGATGCACTTTTAAAAAGTATTCACAATGTTCTTTTTACTCATCTGTTTCAAGCGTGACTTCCGTCCTTCTCGGGTTCTTGCAGGGATCTCACAGCACTCTCTAAAGTCAGTGGCCTTCCATTTTTTCACACCGTACATTATAACCAGTGCCTCATGGCTGTGATGCAGCTGGTGTTTTATGGACATGGGAACCTTTTCCATCTACCGTCTGTGATCAGTTTTCTCCATTTTGCCACCGTTCCACCCATCCGTCTACTGTTTTGGAGATATAGCCACAAAAATCTGTTTTGCTGTTAGTACAGGTGGTCATCGGTTTGCGAACAAATTCCGTTCCTACGCCGCAACATAACCCAAAATTCTGCCTTAGTTGGATTTCTACCCTTAAACAGTGCTTTAAGTGGGCTGGACTTTTTTTTATGCATATAGTGCGTACCGGGACTATTTTTTACAGCGTATAGTGCACACCGGGACTACTTTTTACAGCATATAATGCACAGCGGGACTACTTTTTACAGCGTATAGTGCATACCGAGACTTTTACCCTCCTACGACTTTGCCACATTTCAGAACTTATATTTGTTGATTTTAATAAAAGAAATGTTAAAAAGTCACCTCAAAAGAGATGTATTAAGACTGGTTTAATGCTTGCTGTAACCCACAACGTCATGCCGCACGTCACGTTGTTCACTCAACACACTGTATAAACACACTGTGTTTATATTAAAGTGGACGTGCTTTGAATGAGAGGAAAGGCGGAGAAAAAAAACTATCTTGGCTGTAATGTTAAAAACTGGAGCAGAGTTGAGTGATGACAGTAGTACTACTTAACAGTCATTTACTACACCAGACAATGAAGGTCAGATGTTGCAAACTAAGTGTATGGCTGGTCAGTATTTTGAGTTTTTGAAGATTGTTTCTAGATTAAAGATAAGATAATATTGTTAAGTGGCATGGACCAGGCCTAATGCTGTGAAAGACATATTTCACAGAGGAAAACTGTAATAGTAATACACTGTTAAATTAGTCTGGTAATAAGTTAACCCCTTCATGCATAGTGGCCCTGTAGTGGACACCTATTTACAAGCTTTTTTCTTGCATATTCATGAATGAGGAGGGTATTTTTGTAAATAAACAATTTCAGTGTTTTCTTTTTCTGTTTTTTTTGTTTTCTTACAACAATGTGAAAAATGTTGCATTGTTTTTTTTTTTTATTTATTCATGCATGAAAGTATTAATGAACTTTAAGCTGTATTTACTTTTCAGTGTTATTTTTAATGTCCAAACAATGAGGCTTAACGTTCATAAGTGTCTCCATGGCACTTTGAATTTGGCAAATGTGGATTTGATTTAGAACTTGCTGTTTTTTGTAATTTCTGTGCTATAAAACTATTAATCTACAGATCAATTGATAGATCTACATGTAAGTATCACACATGTTTTCGTCCCATATTTGCATGACTAACTGACAGCAAGTCATTAAGGGAGTACCACCACTTATTTTGTTCCACTTAAAGCACTGCCCTTAAATACCTCCTAAATACCCCCTTAATAACTAAATAACTATCTAAATACGTGCATTATACATCATATTTACCCTTTACAGGGAAAGTAACTATTTTTGATCACTTCCAGTCGTCCTACCTCGCGTCTTTTGTACTATGTAGAATAATGTAATTTGACCCCTGTCAATCAGCAGAGATCAAGCACCTTATAGTTCGTGCCATTGTGCCATTTGACCATCAGCTGGTATTTGTTACATACCAAACATCAGTGTTTTCATGGAAACTGAAAAAACCCATTCTGCTGCTCAATCTTATGCATACTTACTGTCAGATCTCTAAAACCAACCATGGGCATTTTGTGAAACTTTCACATTACAAAGTTGAAAAGTAGTGCTGCATCACACCATGTATGTTGTTTGTGGTAGACTTTGTTAAATTGGTGAAATTATTAAGAGAAAAATAAAGTGATCATATTTGATCATATGCCCTAAACAGGGAAAGTCAACAGTGTCATACTTTTAAGATTTTTTAATTCAAGCAAACATTAGAACTTGAGACAATATATTACAATCTTGCCAACTGGTTATATGATATTTCACAACAATTTATTAAAAAATATAACCTACTTGCAGACACCTTCAGTGTTATTATATATTAAAAAAAATGCAGTTTTAATTTTAACATTTGATCTTCTTTTGATTCCATTTTCTTTATTTATTGTATCATTATTATTATCAGTGCTTTTCAAGTTTACAGTTAATCATTGTTCATAGGTATAGTTATAATTACAGAAATATAACATATAAAACATAAATAGAAATATATTATTCTACATTATACAATTTTCTGTTGTGTATCCTTATTTGGAAATAATTTTTTTGTTATACATAATAAAATGTATAATTTATGCAATAATAGATGTATTTCTATCCATTTTTTATTGCTGTTATTTATGACTCATTATGTCAATGTATGTCAATATTTTATTTAAATTTTTTATTTAAGTGTATTATAATCTAGGATGTTGTCAAGTATTATTTAAACTTGTTATTGTTTTTTTCATCAATTTGTTCCATACACACTCATAACACTTTCTTTTACCAGAAAAAGGTCAAGTTAGTATTTTTGATCACTTTGTTTTCTTTCATTTTCAGCATGAAACTAACATTATTATAAAATCTGAAAACCGAATGGAGATCTTGTTACATTCCAGGACACTGAGGTTAAAATTTCTCATTTCAATGTATTGCATTGAGTGCCCTACAAAGGATTAACGGAAAAACAGTACAGGAAATTAAAAGAAATTAAAATAAACTAAATATGCACGCACTGAGGCGTCGCCTCAGCCACCACATCACGCGTTCTAATAGCTTACGACCTTTGTAACTTGGAAACTTGATCTTTTTTTTTTTTTTTTTTAATTTACATTTATTATTTAATGAGCTTTGTGAAGGCCAACTGTGTAACCCAAGGATCACCAATATAAGCACACCCCGTTCAGCTTCCTCAATGATCATGGATGATTGGATGTGGTGTGTTTTTCATGGCCAGCAACTGTCATAAATTTTTTTTTTTTTTTTTCCAGTTTGCTAAACATTTTTTAAAGGATGACCAGTACAACAATGGCTCTGCTGGGAGTCTCAAGGTTAAGGCTAGTATAACACAGAGTATGAAAGTGAGCCTCAAGGCTTCACCTAGAGCTTTTTTAAATATGTGTTGTGCTGGTATATGTCTTATGTGTTTTAACAATTGCTCAGACACAAAACTTCGAAACTTAGTGTAATAAAGAATGAGTGTGTAAGCACCATTACCTTTCTTAACATTTGCAATTTGTTTTTCTTCCTCAATTTGTGTTTTGCCATACTTCCAATCTATTTACATAGTAATATAAAGGAACATATTTAGACAAGATAGAACTAAAAGTTGACATAATCTGTATTTTAGTATTTAGTTTGCTTAGATGCCTGCTGGAAATTTTACTGTTACAGTTTATTGTGGTGTTAACCTTCATGAGCTGAATCAGAAGCTGAATTTATTATGGGTGCAAACTTAATCTAGAATTTATTGTATCTCCAGTGTCTGACTGTAGAATAACAAAAATAAAGGAATAATTACATTAATAAAAACTTGTTGATTGTTTAAAATACATGTATAGAAGGACATATTTCCTGGAAAATAGTTTTATAAAGTTCATCCTGCACTCAAAGTTCTGTTTTGATTTTACATCTAGTCTTAACTAAAATCCTCAGAGCTACTGCACTGTGTAATCAGGCTACTGGGCCTGACCAGGCAGCGGAGACTGGGCTGTTTGGGACTGGGCCAAAACAATCTGTAATTTTGCAAATGTACAATCAAACAACACTGTACTGTCAGATAAATGCAATTAATATAATGTTCTTATGAAGGACCTTTAAATATGAATGAATCTGTCTCCATGCACCTAAAGACTTAAAACAAATTTTATTTGCATATTATTAATGGATCAAAGTTCCCTTTAAAGGGGTGGCATTATGATATTTGGAGTTTTCTGAGCTTTCTACGGTGTTAACAGTGTTGAATCCTCATCAGACATGCGAACCGCGCTGTTTTTCATCACCTAAACGCATGTTTGAGTTTGAGTTCCAGTACTCTCTCCGCTCGGTTTCCATCGCGATGAAAAACGCGTCGTTTTAGAGAGTTTTTTCTACTTGGAAATCCTTGTGGCGTCCCGGGTGATTGGTTACCTTCTACTGGTTAACAAGGGCATGTACAAATACATCAGGCGGGTGGAAAACGTGGGATAAAGTTATTTCCAACGATGGCTGGTGAGTTTACCAAAGAGAGACATCCTGCTGCATTCGTTGCTGTGGGTTGCTGTTTTCCACTTCGTTTTCAGGGTCTGATTCAGGTTCCAACATGTAGGGCTGTATGCTATGTGTTGACATTGTATTTTGTTTTTTTATTGAGTTCATATTAGCCTTATCCTTCTGTTTATGAGACGTTACAATGACGGCAAAAGCAGGTGCGGTGCGCACTCCCGATGTAGTGCAGTGGCGGGAGGCGGGGCTTAATGCGGAAGAGTCTCAATCCACTCGTTTTGCCCGCAGGCTGATCTGACAGCCTACGGAGAGGGTCAGTCTGAAGTAAATAAAGCGATTTGTGACAATAACTCGATCAATCCCAGCCCTTCTGGTCTCAGAAATAAAAATAAATTAGCCCGAAATGCACATAATAGTTCCACTTTAATGATTTCATTTGAGGAACAGCCTCTTGCACATAGCTATAAGTTCCTTTCACAGATCACTTCCACTGCTGTGCACTGAAACAGCTATTTTATACTTTACCTGAACATATGCCAGAGCTAACAATGAAAGTGAAGCCTTACTTCCACACCCCATCCGGTCGTGATCTCTTGTGCCCTTTCCCTCATCCCTCTGCTTTTTTGAAGGAAGAATCTCTACACCGTCAGCCAATCTCGTCTCTCCTGAGTTTTTTATTTTTTTATCCTCCTCCTACTACAACTTCCCTGTCTCTCGCTTTGGAAGCATTAACGCTAAATGTGCATGTTTTCATGGGCACATGGTTTTTACACTGGATGTCCATCCTGACACATCTGCATCCTTGTACATTGTGGGGGGGCTCAAACCACCAACCTTCAGGCCAGGGGACAACTTACTCAACCTTGTGAGCCCCTGCCTCCTCAGGAACAAATACTCTGGATCTTCTTATGAGAAACATGTGGAAAGTGAGTGGGCCAGCTACCAACCGAGCCAGCATGACTACATAGCTGTTCTTCAGTTGCGGCACCAACAGACCCAAAGCAGACCAGGATGGTGCAGTGAGAGTTTTTACAGCTTTTACATTTTATATATTTATATATTCATTAACAATGGCTGGCTCCTGTGTTGCCCTGTTGACCTTCATTCTCTTTGCAGCCTAGTACAAACAAACTTGTTGCCTTCCTGCCTCTTCTCCATGTAACTGTCAGTCGGCCTTCCCATCCACAGTCAATGCATCATAATGAAGCTTAATGAATGCTTTCGGCGACATGTCCAAATACAGCCGAATTTAATCAGGACATCTTATGACTGTATAAATAAACATCTCATTAAATAGCTGTATGCAATTATTACAGTCATTCTCCCTGCTATTGTGTGCATTTCTGCATAAGTGTGTAAAAACATTAGATTATCATAATCCAGATAATGCCACTCATTCATACACTAATCTATATTTGGCAGGCAGTTGCAGGGTTTATGAATCCATCTTATTAAATTCTGCAATCAAAACTACTTAAATCCATTACACAACATGTTAAAGTAATATCTCTTGATTGATTCAGAATATCAGATTAAATCGTTTCGAAACATTTATGGCCCCATTTCACCTCGAAATGCCACTAGTGTGCACGTGTGTCTACAATCATTATTTAATCTCCATTTGTTTGCTGTTATACATCTGCAGAGACCATGACCCTTAAAACCTGAGTCAATATTTGGTTTAAATCCTGCATGAACAACATACTGTGAGTTAAAGAAATTAAGTTTTTTTTTTGCCCTTTCTTTGTTGCCAATGAGTACATAAATAAATCATTTAAATCTCTTGCAAAAATAATTGTAAAAGGGTATGTTTTAGATCAAATAATATGGACTTAAATTACAAAGTCTGACATACCTGTTGTCTGTGTTTATTTACATTAAAAAATGTAAATAAACACAGACAACAGATAAAATCAACCCTTAAAAATTATATCCAAATCCCCCACATTCAACCATATCCCAAAACCTCAAGTAATCGTCAACAGGAGTGGATGATGTGATTTAAAATCTTCTTGTTTCGCACAATAAGGCGGCTCCAAAAAGTCAGCAATATATTTTAAATGTCGTCTGCTCCTGTGAACAAAGCTGATGTGCCAGTCCGTGGCCTTGTGAAATATTCAGGCCTGCTGCCTTTTGTCAAATTGCCCAGCTGACACAAAGAGTCCTGCTCAGCTTGCCTGCTTAATTCATAGGATTTGTCTAAGATTTGAATCAACAACTCTGAAGATGCATTTCTGACGTTATGATCTTTTTCTGCTCATCAAGCTTGAGGCCTAACAGAAATACTAAATGCAGCATCTCACTCATGTACAAAATTATAAACCTACAAATGATCCTCACTAGATGTAATAGACTTCTTCACCCCAATGCCTGGAATTAATAAAGCCATAGGTATGCAACATACTTTTCTAGAGCATCAATTATCATTCTTTGACCGGTGACTGGTAATCATTAGCCAGTAAGTAGAATTTTACTTAATTCAAGGAATCACAGCATGTTTTTCTATGTTTTATGAGTAATCTGCAATGTTTAAAAAAATGTATTACCATCTTAAATGTTACCAAAATGTCAAAAATATGAAGTCACGTTTTAGTATTTTATACAGCAGGAATTTGATTTAACCTTGTAGGTTTGAACTCACAAGATATTTTTCAGCCATCTTGTTGCTTTTCTGTCAAAGTTTCTTGCTTTCATTATATGAGCTGTACAGTGTGCAGTAGCTAAAACATACACAGTATTTAAAGTGATTTACTTCTACTTTGTCGGAGCATAGCACTTTGTTTTTGTTTCAGAGATGTCTCCAAGAAAACACATCTTGGTAAAAAGGAAAGGGTGACCTTTTCCAACTTCCCTGAACGATTCTGGATAAAATGAAAATCACGATTTTTTGCTTAGAATTGAGATCATGATTCTCTCACAATTTTCTCCAGTTAAATATTTATTACATGTATTACCAGCTTATTAACTTTACAACAGCTGACACTGAACATAAAAAGAATAAATGTCTCTCTTCTCTTACACACACAACCTTTGAATAATTTTAATAGTAACATTTTTTAAAAATATTTTTTCTGTGCATAAGGTGATGAGAGGTAGGTATGTTTCTTAGGTTGGACATGAGGGTTGGACATGAAACTAGAAATTTCACACAGCAGTCCTTCGGTTAAATTTGATATTCTGACATTTAACAATAGAGGACAAAAGTGATTTATGCAATGTGGGTCTAATGGTTTTCAAAATCTACTTTTTCAAAAAAAAAAAATTATCTTAGCCTATTTCAAAATAATAGCAAAATAATAATAATAAAAAAAAAAACCCAAACAGAAAAGAGTTTATGCACAGTACTAAACATATTTATGGTGGTTTTGACTCACCTTTTGTTTCTCCCACAACATTATTTCTGTCTCCTACAATGTCTACTACATGTCTACTACAATGTATACTACTACTACTGCATATGGCCAATTATGCATATTAGGTCATGACATTATGAAGCGACTTCTAATGACTTTTATAGCTACTTTCTTTACTTTGGACCAGCAAAGTGACCCAAAAGACACACTTTGGCAGTTACTTCGTTTTCTTGTTGTTTGTTTTTGGTTGTTTTCTTACTTTTGGTTTTTTTACTCAAAGTAAAACATGAACATATGTTGGCAAAAACACAAGTTTTTAAACTACTTACTGGACACACAGTTTAAACTGGACATTAACAATCTAAATGGACCAAACAGACAATAGAATTTATGTTAGTTTACATCCCACTCTGTCAGCCAGAGTTGGATCAGCGGTGGATTTGCACATGCACTATTCATTTTGACTGTGCGCGGACTTGTGCAGCTGTCCTCTCTGCTCCTCTGACCGGCTGGGAGTGCTTTGTGACGGGGAGAGGCTGCTCATTTGTGACAGTAACTGCTAAACAATATGTGGTTTCAAGTCAGTCCCCAAAACACCAGAAACGTCAACAATACCTCCAGTAAAAGTCGCTAGATTTGTTGCTAGTCGCTTTTAACAAAAAAAAAAAAGAAGGTTGCCAGATTTAGCTAAAAAAGTCGGCAAGTTTTTTCCTACCAGTCAGCATCTGTGTCACGTGGTATAATGATCCGCCATTGTCTTTTGTTGAAGGAGAAAGAGGAAGCGCTTGTTTTGATGCAGGTGATGTCCCAAGTCGAAATGAGGGACATTTGTGGCCTTTTTTTTTTTTTTTTTTTTAATAGTCGTCATTTGAAAATGAGATTGTATACGTATGAATCGAGATCGCGATTTTTTAACAATTACTTGTGCAGCGCTACATAACGCCCACCTCCTATCCAAATAGAACCCTTCCCAACCCTTCGATCTAAAGTGGAATTAAGTAGGGACATGTTTCCATCTAAACCTCTATTTGGAATTATTTCCATGTAAACTCGTAGGAGAATACCGTTCATTCGGAATTACTCAATTCCGAATTATTAACTCCGAATTAAACATCATGTAACTGTACCCACTGCTTAAATAAAAACTGTTAGCAACTTAGCTTGAGGAAACAATCTGGAAGTGTAAGCATCATTTCCTTTCAAGATCTCACTTGGTATTTTATTAAATTTTCCAGCAGTATACAGTATTGTATTGGTCATGTATGGTGGGTGGGAAGAGGAAAAACACATCATGCGACATTTTTATGTTGTTGCGAAGAGCTTTTACATCTCAGATCAAGAAAATGTGCTCTTAGGGAGACATCTCACTGCCTTTTTAATAACTAATTCCAATGCTTATTTCAAAGATTTTCAAATGTTGCTAATATGATTTAAATTGTGATTATGATTTTTCTGGGGGTAAAAATCACAAAACCCATGCCATTTTCTAAGACTCTGCTACCTGCGGAGCACGGGAGCTTATAAGCAAATGTCCTCTGTGTTTTGGGCGGAGTCTCTGTGCACAGAGTAGTGCCAGCAGTGCGCTACCCACCCCCGCACCTCTCTGGCTTTCTCAAGCTGCACTTCAATCACATTTTTTCGCAAAATAAAAGTGATGTGATATCAACAGCATATACTGAGGCAGAAAACACTTAATCTAAAAGCTGTCAAGCCAATGATTTTGTGAGCCTAGTCACTCTTCTTAATGCCGATGACTGATCAGCCATGGGAAGAAATTACATCGATGAAACGACGACACAGAAAAAAAGAAGAGACAAGAATCCTCTGTGCCAAAAAATGTTTTTAAAGCAATCCAAGAACTCAGGGAAGGAAAGGAACTCTTTTCTCGCAAAATGTTTGTTTTAGAGAACACTTTAGTGCAATGTGGAGAATCAAAATTCAAAAGTTTCTCTGGACTAGACAATGCAAAAAAATTGCCCCCAGAGTCAACTGAGGTCTCTGAAACACCAATTATCGCATCAAAAAAGCATAAAAGAAACCACAGCGCAAAAATAAGAGAAGACAAAAATCCACTTCAGAAAACAAGGTACCTTAAGTTTTTCCAGAAGCTGCTGAAGTTAGGAACACGTTTTATGAGAATTTTTTTAGTTCAGAAAACAGTATTTCATCACTTGGAGAGTCAGAACTAGAAACAAAGTTAATGGACAAGAATAAAATAGAATTGGTCCCAGAACACTGCGATGGACTGGCGAGCTGTCCAGGGTGTACCCTGCCTGTCGCCCAAAGCCGGCTGGGATAGGCTCCAGCTTCCCCGCGACCCTGAATTGGATTAAGCGGTTCAGAAAATGAATGAATGAATGAATGGTCCCAGAACAAAATGAGCTCTCTGAAACGCCAGTACAAGAAATATCAAAGAAACGACGGAAAAAGAAGTAACCATCTGAGAACTTTATTGTTTAAAACAGGTTTATACAAAGTGGGGACACAGAATACAAATGTTTTGCTGAATTAAATAATGAGAAAGAATTTGAATTGGTTTCAAAACCAAAAGTGGTCTTGGAGATGCCAGTGCACAAAACATCCCTCGGACAATGACCCACAATAAAGGAGCAACCATCATAAGCTTTGGAAAACAAGATACTTGAAGTAATCCTACAACTTGTAAAACTTAAGGAGGCCTTTTCTGAAAACTTGCTTAGTTTTGAAAATACTATGTCATCACTTGGAGAGACAAAACCAGTAAGTCTCGCAGAGTAAATGGACAATAATGAAGTGTAATCAGTCCCAGAACGCAAGGAGGTCTCAGAAACACCATTGCAAGAAACGTCAGAGACGACAGCGCAAAAATAAGAAGAGACCCAAAACCAGTGTAGAAATAAATGTTCTAGTGCTCACAGAAGGCAAAGACGAACTTCTGCAAAATGAGTTTGTTTCAGAGAACAGGTTTTCACAAAGCAGAGAGTACCTGAAAATCTCTCTCAATTAGTGGACGACAATAAAGCAGAATTGGTCTCGGCCCCAAACCAAGTCTCTGAAACACCAGAATCCACTGTGGAAAACATAGCTGAGGTAATCCAAGACATTGCAGAAGGTAAGGACAGCTTCTCTGACATCTTGCATGTTTCAGAGAATTGTTTATTACAAAGGGAAGATTTAGGATCAGAATGTTGCACTGAGCTGGAACATAACAATGATATAAAATTTGGTTCCAGAACCAAAGGAGGTCTCTGAAACGCCAGTACAAAAAACATCAAGACAACGATGGCGCAAAAGAAAGAAGCGAACATCATCTGCTAAGGATACCTTTTTATGAGAACTTGCTTGGTGCAGAAAACCTTATTTCATCACTTGGAAACAGAACCAGAAAGTCTCAGAGAAGTAATGGACAAGAATGAAATGGAATCAGTCCCAGAGCCCAAGGAGGTCCCAGAAACACCATTGCAAGATATATATAGGACACAACTGCACAAATATAAGAGGAGACTGAGACCATTGTGGATAACAACATTCAAGCGCTCACAGAAGGCAAATACGACCTTCCACAGAACATGGAACTCCCTGTACTTCATGAAAGCAGTCCTTCAGAAAACTCAACTTTTACAGGAAACTTGGCTGAGCAGGGTGTTGAACAAGAACCAGATGCAGTCTTTGAAGTGTCAGTAGAAAACCAGATAGAAATGGTCTCAGAACCACAAGAGGTTTCCGAACCACAAGAGGTTTCTGAACCACCAGAAGACAAAATTTCAAAAAGCAGCATTCAACCTGAACTTGAGAAACCAGAATTTCTCCCAGAAAAAAAGATTTATTTTGCTGAGAACTTCTATAAAGAGCGATGGAAATCCATTCCAGAGAAGCCTTCAGCGTGGAGGCGTTTCAAAAAATTCATAACACCAGCACATCAGCGGCAGTATAAAAGTGAGGTGGACGACGAAAAATCCGGCTCTTACTCATATTCCTCGTTTCATACCGAAGATCTTCCAACAGACAGTTTGGAAGAGTTCTCTGAAGGATCATTGACTTCGGACGTGAAAATGTATTTTACTGAAGTCTTTTATTTTGAGTAAAGGAAATCCATTCCAGGGAAGCCTTCAATGTTGAGGCTTTTTTAAAAATCTGGTATGCCAGCACATCTGCGGCCACATGTTGCCACCCGTCCCATAAAACACGCAATTGTCCTTTAATTGACAGACAAACGTTGCGTCCCAGATTGAACCAATACAGGACGCACTTTGTTACATATTTTCATAACTTTCCAACAGCCTACACACATCAGTCACACACATCAACACTCAATCTAAAATTAATCAACAAAATAAAACACAGGACATACAACAGCCAGCAAAAATGTCTTTTATAAAATGTCAACTCTAGCTTACCTGGTACTCTACCTCCTCAAAATAAAAACATGCATGGAAAACAGACGTGAAGAAGTGTAGCTGCAGCGTCACTTAAGATGTTATAAATCAAATTGTACAACATGTCAGCGACCGTTCAGTCGCGCATGGTGGACTGTCTGACATCTAACAGCATCAGGAGAGCATGATCATTTATTTATATGCTCTATTAGCCGGTATAAACACCATATATACCCATTAAGAACGTATTTTCAATGGATGAAAAGTTTATAAATATCCTCAAAAATATATATAGCCTAGCTATAGGGAAACGTTCATCTTCATATGCATTTCCTGCATTAAAATGTTTAGAGCTTTGTGTTTTTGTTTTCTTTTTTTTTTTTTTTTTTAAAAAAAGAGCTTTGTGTTTTTAAGTGCTATTTTAGGGAATCTGTGGTAAGTGATCATTTGATAAATTAGCCTTTTTATTAGTGTTGTTAAACTGGTATGGCATGACTTCCCTTCAAGTCATGAAGCTGGCAGTGAGCAAATACAGTCCAATATGTAGGATTAAACAATGAGGAGCTGCATTTCACTGCACGGCGCGGGGCCTCGGCGTCGTCATCATCACGATCCCACACAGTAAACAGTTTATTTTTTTCTGTTCGTTTCTTTTCTTCTCTTTTCATTACTAAACTCGCTAAATATGCTAAAGTAGGTTATTTTATGTTGGCCTGAGCGTGTTTAAGGAGCGTGTTTCTCTCATTCGCCTGTCAAAAGTCAGCTGACCTGAACCAGCTGATTAACGTGTCGCTATGGTGACGCCCGTAACGGAATGGTAAGACAATAATTGAACTTGCCCAACTATCAGTGACCACGGTATAGATGATATGAATTTCTCATCCTAGTCCTTCTCTCTTACCGCATGCAGGTGAAGTGACACAGGAGTTATTTTTTGTAAAGTTCAATGTTGCACACTCTACACACAGAAATCTTTAAGGTTAAATAATTACACAATAACTAAGCATTGTGCATATGGCCCTTTATGATGTAAAGTATTTTCCTCATGTTAGTAGAGATCCTTGTAATCACAGCTTTATGTTGCCTAATTAGCAAAACTATATATCCAACAATGTTGCACAGCAAAGAATTCAATCATTTCTAATGAAGCATTTCAATCTTTTAAGTTTGATTAATTCATCACTCCTTTACTTAAGAACCTGGCACAAAGCACACCGCTGCTGTCAAGCCGTGTCACCCGCCCCCGCACCCCCCCCCCCCCACCTACCGGAGCTGTCGTGTCAGTACCTCATTTTAATTTATGAATGGTGGCAACCCAATCCGCGGCAGTATAAAAGTAAGATGGATACCAAACAATCCACCCCCATCTTGAATAACCTGTGTCCTGCCAAAGATCTTCCAGCAGACAGTTCGTAAGAGATCTGTGAAGAAGCAGAGATTTCTGAAAAGAAAATAAATTTAGAAGATTTTTTATAAAGAAACAAGAAAATTCAAACCAAAGAATTCTTCTAACACACTTTCATGAGATGTAAATGATAACTTGCAAAAAAATGTACACATTTACAATATTTTACACACAAAACTTTGTCTTCACTCTCATTCATCAAATAGTTTTGCTTCTAAACAACGTTAAACATACAAATCGTTAAATGCGTGTTCATGATTCGCCTAGTACATACAGACAATCTGCATTCACGCACAGGATCAGTTTACAAGTCATCAGTGGGTTTTGAGTGAAAGAAACACAAAAGAAACAACGGCGCAGAAGTAAGAAGAGATCCAAGACTAGTGTAGAAAACCACGCTCAAGCGCTCACAGAAGGCAAAGGCGACCTTTTGCAGAACGTAGAATTTTTCTAACAATCAGAGAATTGTTTATGACAAAGTGGAGATTTAGAATCAGAATGTTGCACTGAGGTGGAACATAACAGTGATATAGAATGGCTTCCAGAACCAAAGGAGGTCTCTGAAACGCCAGTACAAGAATCATCAAAGAAACGACCATCATCCACTTTGGAAAACAACATTAGTCATCCTAGAACTTCAAAAAACCTCAAAAATTTCTAACACCAGCACATCAGCGGCGTCATAAAAGTAAGATAAACACAGAAAAATCCAACACTTTCTCAAATATGGGTATTATAATATACAATATAATGTATACATATTACTCATTATAAAATTGCAAAATATATGTATATTTCTGGATATTTTGCTTCCAATGAGCCAGACTAGTCTTTCAAGGTGGTTTCAAGCAGGAAATCTTTGATGCTATAAAATAAAAAATGTTTTTGCAGGAACATTTTTATAGCCTGGCACGCCAGACTGGAGCACTCTATATATATTCAGTACAGAGCGACTCAGTCTGGACACCTTCCCCTTCACGGTGATTCACATCGGTCTGAAACAAAACGGCCACTCTCTGGTTGATCTGAAGAGACTCTTGCCTTGCATCACCACATATTCTTCAAAACATTCAAGATGGCTCACGGACGTAGCGGGAGTTCGTTTCATTTTGATTAGGTTCTAAAAGCAACACCGAGTTGCCAATGATTCCATTTAGCCTCAGATATTTATAACAAAAAAAACAACAAGTCATTTATGCATGCACTGCATGCCATGTTTATTTTCTTCTGTTGCATTCGCTCTACTTCTGGACATTGTAGGCTACTGCTTTACTGACGTCACGTCCGCCATTTTTATGATTGGTTTACTACGCACTTGTTTGTCCTGGCCTAGAAATCCGTTGATGCGAGTGTGTCCCCATACTCTACGCTGGTACAGCAAGAGAGTCTGTCTTTCCCAACTAACATTGCAGAGCTTTCTCTTTATAAAAAGCCTACCAAAAGGTGTTTCCAGATGGACTCCTGTATGTCATGTGACAAATTAAAGCATTGCTTTTAGTTCCTAACTTCAGGAATCCACTTAACGCGTAAGCGCTGTAGAAGCGCCTCAGAGCGAGTGCGCCTAGCCTTCTGCCCAGCAACCTATTTCACTAGCAGAGTTTAAGAATGGAACGTCTGGTCGCAGTTCACATGAGGATTGCGTAATCGTGCACCATAGTTGGTGAAGGCCTACTTAAAACGCTTTATAAACTGCTTCAAAGTGAACAGTTAACCTGCAAATAAAAAGCAGGCACAGTTCAACCGCGTCTCAAGTGCTGCTCTTTATTTCTTTATAGTAGGGAGGTGTAGTATCAAAACAAAGTTACAAAATGGCGCAGCTTTCCTCCTCCAGGATAATTGCCTGTTTTCCACTGTGTCATTTATTAAGTGAAACCATCTTGCCTTTAACGGCTTGGTGCTTTTTTTATTTGCAGCTTTAAATAAATTTGGGTTTTGTGTATGGGGTAGTGTGATGGGGCATGTGTGTGGGAGACTATGGGTGTAAGTATGGGGGAGTCTGGGGGTTCAAGTGGATGGGAGGAAGGGTGGCATTGGGAAATGTTGTGGTGCATGTGCGAGGGGTTTGGGTTTGGGGGAGGGTGATGTTCCATGAGTATGCTGGGGTGCAGGGGGTGTATATAAGGCAATGGGATGGTGTGTTTGGGGGGTAAGGGTTTGTTTATGGGGAGTGTTGTGGTATATGTATGGGGGTAGGGATGTGTATATAGAGAGTGTGGGGGTGCATGGGTATGGGGATGTAGTGTTTTAATGTGTATGGGGGAGTGGGGTGATATGTGTGTAGATGGTAGGGGTGTGTATGTAGGGGAGTGTAGGAGTGCATGAGTATGGGGTTGTAGTTGTTTGTGTGTGGGGGAGTGGGGTGTTGTCCAGTGGACCTGGGTGTCAGGCTGGCCTGACTGGGGAGGGAGTGCTGCTGGCCCTGGGGGGTGCTGGATCGGTTGTGTGTGTGGGATGGTGGGAGGACTTTGGGAGTGGTGGACAGTAGTTGTGGGGGCCCTGATCAGGGCCTTCCTGTCCTCTGCTCAACCTGTATGACACTAGGCAGGAGTCAGCCGACTCCGCTACCCGCCATGGATCCCATGGCTCTAGCCCCGCTCCGCCATTCCTGTCAGAAGAGCCTGAGCCGCTTGAGTCTGTGGATGCCCTGGATGTCCATCTCACCCTGCCCAAGGTCCCGCTCACAACATCGGCCAACCTTAGTGCAATTGGACAGCTAGCACAAGAGCCATCATCGAGAAGGCAGCCACCTTCAAGAACCTGACGGTCCCACCGATGCAGGCACCGCCCCCATGTCACCCCAGATGACATGGCGGGCAGGTTTTCTTCAGGCAGGCTAGCCATCGCGACCCTGTCTGGTCCTGTTTCCCTGCTATCAGGGTCTACCAGTCTGGGTCAACCGCTGAAACTGGAAGGCTGAGAGCACTCTTGTCCACCTTTCCAAACTTGGGTTCCCTCTGGTCCCTCCCCTGGAGCCGAGACTCTAACGCAGTGTTTGGTCTGAGAGCCGCACAGCATGCTGGGCGGCGGCCCTGCCCTCTCATGCCCATAGATCAATTAATGGCTTGCTTATCTGACCGTTCCCTCCAGTGTGCCTACCACGCATCAGCCATGGTGAAAAACACCGTGCTGCTGGCCAACAACATCACTAAGATGACCGAAGATCCTGACCACCTTGGTGACCGCACAGATGAAATTGCTAACGCTGCCAGCTCCATCCTGAATCTGTGCGCAGCCACGGCAGTAGCCACTGCCTGCATTGCTGCCTGGCAGCATATAATTCATAGGAACATCTGGCTAAACCTGTCATCCTCCATTCCAGACGAGGTAAAAAAGGAGCTCCTGGAAGGCCCCATCAGCCCAGACGGGCTGTTTGGTCAACATTTCCAGTCTCTCTTAACGCACCTGCAGAAGACCTCTTAGGAAGCCAAGAGGTTGAGATGACATGTGGCTCGCCCTCAACCTGATGTATGCCCCAGCCCCATCCCTGGTCACTGGCTGGAGCGCCGTGACCACCGGCAGAAGCAGAGGCATTCAACGGTGGCTGCAGCAGCGAGCGTTCCCCAACTTCCTCCACCAGCCCAGCTGTCGGAGCCTGGCTTTTCCGGATCCGCAGCGGTGGCGGCTCCCCAAGAACCGACAGCTCGCCTGTCCAAGGCACCTGGAGGAGCGCCACAAAGGCCAAAAAAGATGTCATCTCCAGTGTTCCGCACGGAGACAAAAGCTGGGGTTTCTACTCCGTGAGAGTGATATGTCACATTTTGGTCTTCACGGATGCCCTCTCAGGCTGGGGTGGGACGTGTCAATTCCAATTGGTGGGAGGACAGTGGCCGGTCCACATGTCTCTCCACATAAATGTGCTGGAACTTTTCACAGTATGGAAGGTGGTCCAGCATTTTGCCCCACTGTTGCAGGATCAGCATGTTCTGATCCACACAGACAACAATATAACGACAGCCTACATCAACTGTCAGGGGGTGTGCTCTGCATAGCTGCTGGGCGTGGCCAGATGGCTGACGCTTTGGGCTCACACACCTGCTCTCCATCAAAGCGGTGTACATCCCAGATATCCTGAACAGGGGAGCGGACATTATGTCAAGGGGGAGGTCCCCAACACAACGATTGGAGCCTCCACACTGATCTAATTTCACAGATCAGGAGCAGGCTCAGCAGAGCAAGTGTGGACCTCTTCGTCACACGCAAGAACGCGCAGTGCGATCTGTGGTTCTCTCTTAGCAGCCAGGATGAGTTGCCACTGGGGGTGGATGCTTTTGCACACTGCCCATGGCCTCAGATGTTGCTGTATGTATTTCCTCCCGTCTCACTGATTCCCCCTGTCCTAGATTGGATCAAGGAGGAACAGCTAACAGTGATCCTCGTCGCCCCGGAGCGCACTGGCGCACAGTGGTTTCCATGTCTACAGCAGCTGCTGTTGGGCCCACCGTGGCAACTTCCATGGCGCACGGACCCACTGTCGCAAGCAGGAGGAGCGATCTGGACTTACCCGGAGATAGGTCAGCACCTCTGGGCCTGGTCGCTGAATGGGAACGGTTAAAGGGGCTCAGTCTCTCACAAAAAGATGTGCACACAATACAGAATGCGAGGGCCATGTCGATGAGGGCTTCCTGCTCGTCCAAGTGGTCAGCTTTCCAGCGCTGGTGTCTGGAAAGAGGAATAAATCCCACAGTGTGTGCGCTGCCCTGCGTCCTATCCTTCCCCCAGATGTTCTTCGAGAGGAATCTGGCCTAAAGTTTTCAGTGCTACGTGCATGCGCGCAAGTCATAAACCCACTAGCGATACCCTTCAAGGGTTGAGTCTATACCAAGCGGCAACCTCCGGTGGTTAAAAGTGAAGCCTCTGGAGACGTGCATAAAACTGCAGTTCCCCCTTCATCCACTAGGGGTTCCAAAACAGAGCAAATCCCCATAGACTCCCATGTTAAAAAGACCAACTTCACAGCAGAAATAAACATGTTTACAGCCTGGAACAAAAATCCATTTTCGGTTGAATAGGTCAAGTTTAACTTCATGTGTATGTGTGTGTATGTATATGTATATGTTTTCATATAGGTGACAGCGTATATGTGTATATGCACATATATATGTGCATATGTTTGTTTTTTTCTCTCCTTCTTTATCACTCTCCATTTCACTTTCTCTGTGAGGTGTTTTTTCTTTTTTCCCTTTCTCTTTCTGTCTTTCTTCTATTCTCTCCAGTCCGATCCAGCGGTGCAAACTCTGCAATACAAACAATAATGCAAAATAAATAGAGAAATAAACTAAGAGTTCAGAAAGTCAAGGGCATCATTAAATCTATAAAATCTTCCCTTGGCAAAGTAAATTTGCTCAGCAGAACACAGCATCCAGACCATTAATTAAATGCTGGACAAGACACAATAAAGAAAACAGATTAAAAAAATAACGGCTTGGTGCTTTTGATGAAAAAATGTGGATGTTCCAGAAAAAAATGCATCCAAATTGGACACGTGGTCTTTTACTGGCAAAATCCACCAGATCCACTTTGGTTTTATCAACTGATTTCGTGCCTGAACGATTCGCTCTGCTCCAGATTGACGAGGTTTCAAAGCGGCAAGTGGCAGCGCTTCTGCGACGCTAGTGTTGCCTCGATCAGCTGTGACAGCATGGCGCAGTGCATCCCAGTGGTTAATTGAAATAAGTGTATTGACATCAGACATCTCTGAGATCAATAATCAATTGTCAATCATCTGACCAGGCAGGAGAAACAACACATTCGGATTGTCCACTAGACTTGGTCCAATTGGGCACTCTGCTCAGTTATAATGACCTGTGTCCTTGTGGACCAAGATCACAGGAAGTTGAGATCGTTTAACTTCTGCACCAAGATGTTGCATATCTTCTATAAATCTGTTGTGGAGAGTGCAGTCAGCTTTGCAGCATCTGCTGGGGTAGTAGCATCAGAACCAGAGACTTGAAGAGAATCAACAAACTGATCAAGAAAGCTGCTTCTGTGCTAGGAGTAACTCTGGAACCGCTGGAGCTGATTGTCCAAAGAAGAATGCTGCACAAGCTGATGAAGATGATGGAAGATTCTTCACACCCTCTCCACAACACAGTGATGAAACAACAAAGTGTGTTCAGTGAGAGGCTCCTTCAGGTCCGATGGAAGACTGAAAGATATAGAAGATCATTCCTGCCAGCAGCCATCAGCCTCTAGAACAAGACCTCCTCTAATTAATTATTATCTACTACAATATTGAATTTCCCTTTGGGGATTAATAAAGTATTTTTCATTTCATTTTCATATCCTACACTTGGTTTGTGACTCTATGGAGACTATTCTGAAAAAAGAAATATAACATTTTAGCTTCTTTCTCTGAATGAGGAAGATCTTTCCTTACAGGTAAATTGAACAAAATTTAGTGTGGGTTAAACCCTAAGGGGAATTTTCTTTATTATTCTTTGTTTTTTTTAATCTCATTGTTATAACCTGAAAAAATTTCAATAAAAGGGGTAAGAGTTAAGTTATAACCTTAACCTCCCAACAAAAAGTTAGCTTCTTCATTCTTCCAGTTTAAGGACAAGAAAGCGGGAAGGAGTCCTCAAACTCTTCAGGTAAGCCCCTTTACCCAGACGCCAGCAGAAGCAGAAGGTCTTGAACTATTATGCTGTTCTTATAACCTTCCGACCCTGGGCAGCAAAAAACTAGACTCAGCTCGGAGGGTACAAAGAACCGTTTAGTTAGGCTAATAGTTGGGACCTTTTGTAGGAGATCAGTGTGAGAGACTATCCCCGGGGGGTCAGGGTGAGAGTCTGCCCCCCCACCCCCTAACGAGAAAGAGATAGGCTTCGGCAATATTCTCTGAAGGGGTTTTATGAAAATAACTCTAGTGCAAAATTAGCTTTAGTAACAGTTTCTCATTAGAGTCTAATTATATTATATAAAATAACTAGTGGGAAACGAACGTCAGCAATGGTTTCTTATTGGATATTAAAAAGAATTCAAAGAACTAGTCCTAGGGATAGTTCTAGGAATTCCCAAAAAACTCCCAAAAAGCAACCAAAGCCTCGTTTAGAGTTACGCAATTGTTGATTAAGAAAAAGAAGGCATTTACAGACGGGGAGGTTGTCAAAGAAGCAATGATGATAATTGCTAAAACTGTGCTTGAAGACGAGAAGTATGGAACCGAATGTACTCTCCAGTCTTTCCGATGTTTAACTCGGGGCACTACAATGGTAAGAAGAGTGTCGGCGATGTTTGGGAACTTGACCGACCAGCTGGACCGTGATCTGGTGAGGTGCCGGTGGTTCAGCATCCAGTGTGACGAGTCGGTAGACAGCAGCAGTACGGCGCAGCTGATGGTCTTTATCCGGATGGTGTTTGATGATTTCTCCACAAAAGAAGAACTTTTGACACTACTGCCCCTGAAGACAACTACGAGGGGAGTTGACATTTATAACGCAGTGATGGAGTTTTTGGTGATGCCGCTGGAAAAACTGGTATCAGTGACTACGGATGGGGCTCCTGCTATGATCGGCCGACACACAGGATGTGTTGCTCACTGTAAAGCTGACCCAGAGTTCCCAAACTTTCTGCAGTACCACTGCATCATACACCAGCAGGCCTTATGTGCAAAAGTGATCTGCTTTGAGCACGTAATGACTCCCGTCGTAAAGATCATAAACAGCATCCACTCCAGAGCTAAACAGCACAGAACATTCAAGGTACTTTTGGAGGAGCTGTCAGCTGAATATGGTGACCTGCTACTACACACAGAAATCCGATGCTCAGCAGGGGATGAATTTTGCAACGTTTTTTGTTACTTTTGGGTGAAATCAAAGAGTTCATGCAGTCCAGAGGTGAGGACACCGTGCTGCTGGGGGACACTGAGTGGATACTTGACCTTGCATTTTTAACGGACATTACTGGAAAACTGAACAGTTTGAACTGTGAGCTGCAAGGCAAAGGTAAAACTGTCGCCGATATGATAAGTGCTTTAAATGCATTTAAAGCTAAGATGAACCTTTTCTCTGTGCATTTACAGAGAAAAAAAATGCTGCACTTTCCCTCTGTGCAGATGGTGCTGAAAGACAAAGCTTATGCTTCTGAGGCTTTTGACAAAGTTGCAGAAAAGTACTTTCAGGTCATAAACAGAGTTGGGCAAGAGTTTGAGAACAGGTTTTGTGACCTGGATCGGCTTGAGACATGCGTGTCGTTCATTTCTAATCATTGCTGAGCAGTTAAGTGCAACATTCAGCCTGGATGCTGAACAGATTGAAATTGTAACACTGCAAAATGACCTCCACCTCAAAGCCCACCAGGCTGCACCAAACTTTTGGTGCCTTGTTGACACAGAAAAGTACAGTGGTGTATGCGCAGCAGCTATGAAGGTTGCAAGCCTGTTTGGTTCAACTTATCTTTGTGAATCAGCCTTTTCTGACATGAACTTTATCAAGAACAAACACAGAATGAGCCTCACTGATGCACATCTGCAAGACTTGCTCAGAGTTGCAGTGTCAACTTACACACCAGAGTACAACACACTAGTTAACAGCATACAATGCCAGGCTTCCCACTAACTGACAAAGAAACAGATAACAGATTTGGTGTCCAGTTCAAAGTGTGACATGATTTATTTAAAAATTTGAGAGTTGACTTTTGTATTTTACATGAGCTATTATTTGTACAAACATGGTGCAAAGTAAGTCATGATTGCTTAAAAAATGTTAGTGGCTAGCTACTTAAAATGGGATATTGTGATTTCACAATACTGTCTTAGAAGTGATCATTTGAAAATGTTAAAATCTAAAAATAAAGTGTTGCATATTGATATTTATCCGTTTCTATATATATTTATTGTGAGAAATCATTAAGATGATCAGTGTTTCCAAAAAGACAAATATCATTAATTATTAATAATAACATAGAGTTAAAGGTAAATAGAGCAAATTGGCTATTTCTGGCAATTTATTTAAGTGTGTATCAAACTGGTAGCCCTTCGCATTAAACAGTACCCAAGAAGTAGCTCTTGGTTTCAAAAAGGTTGGTGACCCCTGTTCTAGAGAGTTCGAACCTCATAACCAAATTCTGGTTATAAAAAATATAAAATGAGAAATTAAATAACCAGTATCTCACTGGTTATACAAAATATTAAATGAGAACCTCATAACCAGATTCTCACTGGTTATAAAAAATATTAAAAGATAAACCCCTTGACCGGAGTCTCACCGATCGAAGAAAAGATCAAAGAGGAACTCGAGAGGGAATTGTTTTGCAGTTACATTTCCTTCAAAGGTTCAACAGGATTAAAAACGTATTTTTCATTTCATTAAAATATATCCCCATTCTCACTGAAGGTGGCGCTGTGCTAGTATTTAGCAAAAAAGAAGACAAAACCCACATTAAGAAAACATTTCAGAAGCGAATGTGCCCTGAAAATTTGTATGAGTTACTAGACTGTATGTTATATGTTGCAAGGGAAGCAGATAATCACAGAAACCCAGAGGGACTTTTTTTTTTTCATAAATGATCCAAAATTAGACAGATAAATACCAAGGTATTATCATTTTTCCTTTGGGGGAAAAATAGTAATTTAAAAAGTCACACAATTCCTGAACAGAACAAGCGTGATTTAAAAGAAAACACAATGGCATGTTGTGTAATTCGTTGCTATGGCGATCTGTGCATGTTCTTTTCTATGGGTGGGAGGGGCTTAAGATCAAAGCAATGATGTCATAAAGGAGTCCTCAGATATAATAAAGGCCAGAACTGAAAGTTTTGCTTTTCAGTTCTCATCTCCGGATCGGAGTTTACGTAGAGTTTGTTGCAAGCACATCATAAGCATTTTAGCAAGACAGCACTAATTATTTTCACATTGTGATACAGAAATCTTAGTTAATAGCAAATTTTGACCAGCACTTAAAGACCAAACAGCAAAATGAGTCAAATTAGAACCTCTTCAGCTCAACTTTGCAGCAACATCGTAGAACAAGAAAACATGAGTGATATCTGTGAAGGGATAATCTCCCCTTACCATGACGTCCCATTGGTCCCAGAAGAACAGGAGCTCTCTGAAACACCAGTAGAAGAAATATCAAGGAAACGACGAAAAAGGAAGCGACCATCTGAGAACATTAATGTTTCAAGGGAGTTTTTACAAAGTGGGGACATAGAATCCAAAACTTCTGCTGAATCAAATAATGAGAAAGAAATCGAATTGGTTACAAGACCAAAAGTGGTCTTGGAGTTGCCAGTGCAAGAAACATCACTTGGACAACGACCCCCAATAAAGGAGCGACGATCATCAGCTTTGGAAAACAGGGTACCCAAAATAATCCGAGAACTTGTACAACTTAAGGATGCCTTTTCTGAGAACATGCTTGGCTTAGAAAAGATTATTTCCTCACTTGGAGAGACAGAACCAGTAAGTCTCACAGAATTAATGGACAATGATGAAATGGAATCTGTCCCTGAGCCCAAGGAGGTCTCAGAAATACCAGTGCAAGATAGATATAGGAGACAACAGCACAGATATGAGAAGAGAGCATCACCCGCTTTGGAAAACAAGATTCCCAAAGTAATCCTACAACTTGTGAAACTTAAGGATGCCTTTTCGGAGAACTTGCTTGGTTTAGAAAAGACTATTTTATCACTTGAAGAGACAGAACCAGTAAGTCTCACAGACTTAATGGACAATAATGAAATGGAATCAGTCCCAGAACCCAAGGAGGTCTCGGAAACACCAGTGCAAGTAACATCGAAGAGACAACCGTGCAAATATGAGAAGAGAACATCATCCGTTTTGGAAAACAAGAAACCTAAAGTAATGCTAGAACTTGTAAAACTTAGGAATACCTTTTCTGAGAACTTGCTTGGTTTAGAAAAAATTATTTCAACACTTGGAGAGACAGAACCAGAAAGTCTCACAGACAAAATTGAAATGGAATCAGTCCCAGAATCCAAGGAGGTCTCAGAAACACCAGCACAAGAACCGTCAAAAAGACGACGCCGCAGAAATAGGAAGAGACCCAAAAACAGTGTAGAAAAAAATGCTCCAGCGCTCACAGAAGGCAATGACGAACTTCTGCTAAATGAGTTTGTTTCACAGAACAGGTTTTCACAAAGCAGAGAGTCAGTCCCTGAAAATCTCTCTCAATTAGTGGACGACAATAAAACAGAATTGGCCTCAGCACCAAAACAGGTCTCTGAAACACCAGAATCCACTGTGGAAAACATAGCTGAGGAAATCCAAGACATTGCAGAAGGTAAGGACACCTTCTTTGACATCTTGCATGTTTCAGAGAATTGTTTATTACAAAGCGAAGACTTAGGATCAGAATGTTGCACTGAGCTGGAACATAACAATGATATAAAATGGGTTCCAGAACCAAAGGAGGTCTCTGAAACGCCAGCACAACAACCGTCAAAAAGACGACGCCGCAGAAATAGGAAGAGACCCAAAAACAGTGTAGAAAAAAATGCTCCAGCGCTCGCAGAAGGCAACGGCGAACTTCTGCAAAATGAGTTTGTTTCACAGAACAGGTTTTCACAAAGCAGAGAGTCAGTCCCTGAAAATCTCTCTCAATTAGTGGACGACAATAAAACAGAATTGGCCTCAGCACCAAAACAGGTCTCTGAAACACCAGAATCCACTGTGGAAAACATAGCTGAGGAAATCCAAGACATTGCAGAAGGTAAGGACAGCTTCTTTGACATCTTGCATGTTTCAGAGAATTGTTTATTACAAAGCGAAGACTTAGGATCAGAATGTTGCACTGAGCTGGAACATAACAATGATATAAAATGGGTTCCAGAACCCAAGGAGGTCTCGGAAACACCAGTGCAAGTAACATCGAAGAGACAACCGTGCAAATATGAGAAGAGAACATCATCCGATTTGGAAAACAAGAAACCTAAAGTAATGCTAGAACTTGTAAAACTTAGGAATACCTTTTCTGAGAACTTGCTTGGTTTAGAAAAAATTATTTCAACACTTGGAGAGACAGAACCAGAAAGTCTCACAGACAGAAATGAAATGGAATCAGTCCCAGAATCCAAGGAGGTCTCAGAAACACCAGCACAAGAACCGTCAAAAAGACGACGCCGCAGAAATAGGAAGAGACCCAAAAACAGTGTAGAAAAAAATGCTCCAGCGCTCGCAGAAGGCAACGACGAACTTCTGCAAAATGAGTTTGTTTCAGAGAACAGGTTTTCACAAAGCATAGAGTCAGTCCCTGAAAATCTCTCTCAATTAGTGGACGACAATAAAACAGAATTGGCCTCAGCACCAAAACAGGTCTCTGAAACACCAGAATCCACTGGGGAAAACATAGCTGAGGAAATCCAAGACATTGCAGAAGGTAAGGACGGCTTCTTTGACATCTTGCATGTTTCAGAGAATTGTTCATTACAAAGCGAAGACTTAGGATCAGAATGTTGCACTGAGCTGGAACATAACAATGATATAAAATGGGTTCCAGAACCCAAGGAGGTCTCTGAAACGCCAGCACAAGAACCGTCAAAAAGACGACGCCGCAGAAATAGGAAGAGACCCAAAAACAGTGTAGAAAAAAATGCTCCAGCGCTCGCAGAAGGCAACGACGAACTTCTGCAAAATGAGTTTGTTTCAGAGAACAGGTTTTCACAAAGCATAGAGTCAGTCCCTGAAAATCTCTCTCAATTAGTGGACGACAATAAAACAGAATTGGCCTCAGCACCAAAACAGGTCTCTGAAACACCAGAATCCACTGGGGAAAACATAGCTGAGGAAATCCAAGACATTGCAGAAGGTAAGGACGGCTTCTTTGACATCTTGCATGTTTCAGAGAATTGTTCATTACAAAGCGAAGACTTAGGATCAGAATGTTGCACTGAGCTGGAACATAACAATGATATAAAATGGGTTCCAGAACCCAAGGAGGTCTCTGAAAGGCTAGCAAAAGAACCGTCAAAAAGACGACGCCGCAGAAATAGGAAGAGACCCAAAAACAGTGTAGAAAAAAATGCTCCAGCGCTCGCAGAAGGCAACGACGAACTTCTGCAAAATGAGTTTGTTTCACAGAACAGGTTTTCACAAAGCAGAGAGTCAGTCCCTGAAAATCTCTCTCAATTAGTGGACGACAATAAAACAGAATTGGCCTCAGCACCAAAACAGGTCTCTGAAACACCAGAATCCACTGTGGAAAACATAGCTGAGGAAATCCAAGACATTGCAGAAGGTAAGGACAGCTTCTTTGACATCTTGCATGTTTCAGAGAATTGTTTATTACAAAGCGAAGATTTAGGATCAGAATGTTGCACTGAGCTGGAACATAACAATGATATAAAATGGGTTCCAGAACCAAAGGAGGTCCCAGAAACGCCATTGCAAGATATATATAGGAGACAACCGAGTGAACATGAGAGGAGACTCGAGCCCATTGTGGATAGCAACATTCAAGCGCTCACAGAAGGCAAGGACGACCTTCCACAGAACATGGAACTCCCTGTACTTCATGAAAGCAGTCCTTCAGAAAACTCAACTTTTACAGGAAACTTGGCTGAGCAGGGTGTTGAACAAGAACCAGATGCAGTCTTTGAATTGTCAGTAGAAAACCAGATAGAAATGGTCTCAGAACCACAAGAGGTTTCTGAACCACAAGAGGTTTCTGAACCACCAGAAGACAAAATTTCAAAAAGCAGCATTCAACCTGAACTTGAGAAACCAGAATTTCTCCCAGAAAAAAAGATTTATTTTGCTGAGGACTTCTATAAAAAGGGATGGAAATCCATTCCAGAGAAGCCTTCAGCGTGGAGGCGTTTCAAAAAATTCATAACGCCAGCACATCGGCGGCAGTATAAAAGTGAGATGGACGAAGAAAAATCCGGCTCTTACTCATATTCCTCGTTTCGTACCGAAGATCTTCCAACAGACAGTTTGGCAGAGTTCTCTGAAGGATCAATGGTTTCGGAAGAGAAAATATATTATGCTGAAGATTTTTGTGAACCGCGATGGAAATCCATTCCAGAAAAGCCTTCAGCGTGGAGGCGTTTCAAAAAATTCATAACGCCAGCACATCGGCGGCAGTATAAAAGTGAGATGGACGACGAAAAATCCGGCTCTTACTCATATTCCTCGTTTTGTACCGAAGATCTTCCAACAGACAGTTTGGCAGAGTTCTCTGAAGGATCAGTGATTTCGGACGTGGAACTGTATTTTACTGAAGTCTTTTATTTTGAGTAAAGGAAATCCATTCCAGGGAAGCCTTCAATGTTGAGGCTTTTTTAAAAATCTGGTATGCCAGCACATCTGCGGCCACATGTTGCCACCCGTCCCATAAAACACGCAATTGTCCTTTAATTGACAGACAAACGTTGCGTCCCAGATTGAACCAATACAGGACGCACTTTGTTACATATTTTCATAACTTTCCAACAGCCTACACATGTTTAAGATCAGAATGTTGCACTGAGCTGGAACATAACAATGATATAAAATGGGTTCCAGAACCAAAGGAGGTCTCTGAAACACCAGTACAAGAAACATCAAAAAAACGGAGGCGCAAAAGAAAGAAGCGAACATCATCCGCTAAGGATACCTTTTCGGAGAACTTGCTTGGTGCAGAAAAACTTATTTCATCGCTTGGAGAGATAGAACCAGAAAGTCTCAGACAAGTAATGGACAAGAATGAGATGGAATCGGTCCCAGAGCCCAAGGAGGTCCCAGAAACTCCATAGCAAGATATATATAGGAGACAACCGAGTGAACATGAGAGGAGACTCGAGACCATTGTGGATAACAACATTCAAGCACTCACAGAAGGCAAAGACGACCTTCCACAGAACATGGAACTCCCTGTACTTCACGAAAGCAGTCCTTCAGAAAAATCAACTTTTACAGGAAACTTGGCTGAGCAGGGTGTTGAACAAGAACCAGATGCAGTCTTTGAATTGTCAGTAGAAAACCAGATAGAAATGGTCTCAGAACCCCAAGAGGTTTCCGAACCACAAGAGGTTTCTGAACCACCAGAAGACAAAATTTCAAAAAGCAGCATTCAATCTGAACTTGAGAAACCAGAATTTCTCCCAGAAAAACATGTTTATTTTTCTGAGGACTTCTATAAAAAGGGATGGAAATCCATTCCAGAGAAGCCTTCAGCGTGGAGGCGTTTCAAAAAATTCATAACGCCAGCACATCGGCGGCAGTATAAAAGTGAGATGGACGACGAAAAATCTGGCTCTTACTCATACTCCTCGTTTCGTACCGAAGATCTTCCAACAGACAGTTTGGAAGAGTCCTCTGAAGGATCAATGGTTTCGGAAGAGAAAATATATTATGCTGCAGATTTTTGTGAACCGCGATGGAAATCCATTCCAGAGAAGCCTTCAGCATGGAGTCGTTTCAAAAAATTCATAACACCAGCACATCGGCGCCAGTATAAAAGTGAGGTGGACGACGAAAAATCCGGCTCTTACTCATATTCCTCGTTTCGTACCGAAGATCTTCCAACAGACAGTTTGGCAGAGTTCTCTGAAGGATCAGTGATTTCGGACGTGGAACTGTATTTTACTGAAGTCTTTTATTTTGAGTAAAGGAAATCCATTCCAGGGAAGCATTCAATGTTGAGGCTTTTGTAAAAATCTGTAACACCAGCACATCTGCGGCCACGTGTTGCCACCCGTCCCATAAAACACGCAATCGTCCTTTAATTGACAGACAAATGTCTCGTCCCAGATTGAACCAATACAGGACGCACTTTGTTACGTATTTTCATAACTTTCCAACAGCCTACACACATCAGTCACACACATCAACACTCAATCTAAAATTAATCAACAAAATAAAACACAGGACATACAACAGCCAGCAAAAATGTCTTTTAAAAGTGTCAACTCTAGCTTACCTGGTACTCTACCTCCTCAAAATAAAAACGCGCATGGAAAACAGACGTGAAGAAGCGCGGCTGAAGCGTCAATTAAGATGTTATAAATCAAATTGTACAACATGTCAGCGACCGTTCAGTCGCGCATGGTAGACTGTCTGACATCTAACAGCATCAGGAGAGCATGATCATTTATTTATATGCTCTATTAGCCGGTATAAATACCATATATACCCATTAACAACGTATTTTCAATGGATGTAAAGTTTATAAATACCCTCAAAAATATATATAGCCTAGCTATAGGGAAACGTTCATCTTCATATGCATTTCCTGCATTAAAATGTTTAGAGCTTTATGTATTTATGTCCATTTTTGAGGAATCTGTAGAAAGTGATCATTCGATAAATTAGCCTTTTTATTAGTGTTGTTAAACTGGTATGGCATGACTTCCCTTCAAGTCATGAAGCTGGCAGTGAGCAAATACAGTCCAATATGTAGGATTAAACAATGAGGAGCTGCATTTCACTGCACGGCGCGGGGCCTCGGCGTCGTCATCATCACGATCCCACACAGTAAACAGTTTATTTTTTTCTGTTCGTTTCTTTTCTTCTCTTTTCATTACTAAACTCGCTAAATATGCTAAAGTAGGTTATTTTATGTTGGCCTGAGCGTGTTTAAGGAGCGTGTTTCTCTCATTCGCCTGTCAAAAGTCAGCTGACCTGAACCAGCTGATTAACGTGTCGCTATGGTGACGCCCGTAACGGAATGGTAAGACAATAATTGAACTTGCCCAACTATCAGTGACCACGGTATAGATGATATGAATTTCTCATCCTAGTCCTTCTCTCTTACCGCATGCAGGTGAAGTGACACAGGAGTTATTTTTTGTAAAGTTCAATGTTGCACACTCTACACACAGAAATCTTTAAGGTTAAATAATTACACAATAACTAAGCATTGTGCATATGGCCCTTTATGATGTAAAGTATTTTCCTCATGTTAGTAGAGATCCTTGTAATCACAGCTTTATGTTGCCTAATTAGCAAAACTATATATCCAACAATGTTGCACAGCAAAGAATTCAATCATTTCTAATGAAGCATTTCAGTCCTTTAAGTTTGATTAATTCATCACTCCTTTACTTAAGAACCTGGCACAAAGCACACCGCTGCTGTCACGCCGTGTCACCCGCCCCCGCAGAGATTTCTGAAAAGAAAATAAATTTAGAAGATTTTTTATAAAGAAACAAGAAAATTCAAACCAAAGAATTCTTCTAACACACTTTCATGAGATATAAATGATAACTTGCAAAAAAAATGTACACATTTACAATATTTTACACACAAAACTTTGTCTTCACTCTCATTCATCAAATAGTTTTGCTTCTAAACAACGTTAAACATACAAATCGTTAAATGCGTGTTCATGATTCGCCTAGTACATACAGACAATCTGCATTCACGCACAGGATCAGTTTACAAGTCATCAGTGGGTTTTGAGTGAAAGAAACACAAAAGAAACAACGGCGCAGAAGTAAGAAGAGATCCAAGACTAGTGTAGAAAACCACGCTCAAGCGCTCACAGAAGGCAAAGGCGACCTTTTGCAGAACGTAGAATTTTTCTAACAATCAGAGAATTGTTTATGACAAAGTGGAGATTTAGAATCAGAATGTTGCACTGAGGTGGAACATAACAGTGATATAGAATGGCTTCCAGAACCAGAGGAGGTCTCTGAAATGCCAGTACAAGAATCATCAAAGAAACGACCATCATCCACTTTAGAAAACAACATTAGTCATCCTAGAACTTCAAAAAACCTCAAAAATTTCTAACACCAGCACATCAGCGGCGTCATAAAAGTAAGATGGACACAGACAAATCCAACACTCAAATATGCGTATAATAATATACCATATAATATAATGTATATATTTTACTCATAATAAAATAACAAAATATATGTATATTTCTGGATATTTTGCTTCCAATGAGCCAGACTAGTCTTTCAAGGTGGTCTTAAGCAGGAAATCTTTGATGCTATAAAGTAAAAAAATGTTTTTGCAGCAATTTTTTTATAGCCTGGCACACCAGACTGGAGCGCTCTATATATATTCAGTACAGAGCGACTCAGTCTGGACACCTTCCCCTTCACGGTGATTCACATCGGTCTGAAACAAAACGGCCACTCTCTGATTGGTTGATCTGAAGAGACTCTTGCCTTGCATCACCACATATTCTTCAAAACATTCAAGATGGCTCACGGACGTAGCGGGAGTTCGTTTAATTTTGATTAGGTTCAAAAAGCAACACTGAGTTGCCAATGATTCCATTTAGCCTCAGATATTTATAACAAAAACATTGCAGAGCTTTCTCCTTATAAAAAGCCTACCAAAAGGTGTTTCCAGATGGACTCCTGTACGTCATGTGACAAATTAAAGCATTGTTTTTAGCTCCTTACTCCAGGAATCCACTTAATGCGTAAGCGTTGTAGAAGCGCCTCAGAGCGGGTGCACCTAGCTTTCTGCCTGAAAAACGATTTCACTAGCACAGCTTAAGAATGGAATGTCTGGTCGCAGTTCACATGAGGATTGCGTAATCGTGACCCATAGTTGGTGAAGGCCTATGTAGCGTGGTACAAAGGGATGTCCTCCACTACACATTTAATTTTTTTTTAAACTCTTTTATTTTTATCTGCAAAGAGCAACAAAAACATGTTTTAATGCCAGTTCGCCACACACAACTGCTTCGCGCTTATGTGTTCACTTAACACCGTGAGAGTTCCCTTTTTGCTGAAGAGTGCAGCGAACTCTGCTAGTAGAAGTTTGGCGCTACATCATGCTGGATAACATTAAATTTCTGAACGATTAACAATAAATCGACTTTTCTTCATCTTTCAAAACACTTTGAACATTAGCTGTATTAAGTATAAATAATTAATAATCAAATTAACATGAACACTGTAATTTGAGTGCAGGGACCCACCGATGACTCTGTCTGCCACATCTACTTAAAACGCTTTATAAACTGCTTCAAAGTGAACAGTAAACCTGCAAATAAAAAGCAGGCAGTTTGACCGTGTCTCACATGCTGCTCTTTATTTCTTTATAGTAGGGATGTGTACTTTCAAAATAATAGGTTATAAAATAGCGCAGCTGTCCTCCTCCAAGATAATTGCCTGTTTTCCATGGTGTCATTTATTAAGTGAAACCATCTTGCATTTAACGGCTTGATGCTTTTTTTATTTGCAACTTTAAATAAATTTGGGTTTGAGTCATCATTTATTGACTGGATAAATGTATTATATAGCAACCGCAATGCATGTGTGAAGACCATAGAGCATATAAGAAAGATGGACGGATCCTCCGGCGGTTAAAAGTGAAGCCTAAAAAAATTGCAGTTCTCCCTTCATCCGCTAGGGGCTGGTTTCAAAACAGAGCAAATCCCTATAGACTCCCATGTTAAAAAGACCAACTTCATGGCAGAAATAATTATGATTACAGCCTGGTTCAAAAGTCAGTTTTCGGTTTAACTTCGGGACAACTGCGGGGGGAGTGAATTTCTTTCTAACTCGCCAGTAATTTAATCTCAAAGTTCAGCATAATTTAGGGGCATGTCCTTTTAATTGACAGGTACCCAATCTCCCGCTTCCAAGTTAGAAGAACGTAGAAGAGCCGCGGTTTTTAGCCGGTTAACAACGTGACTTAGCTTTAGCCTGCTTACCTCCATTAGCTGGTTAGCTCCTGTTATCTCTGGGTTAGCTCGGTTAACTTGTAGCAACAGAAAGCTCAGATCGCTCAATGTCAATCGTTCACCATGACACTCACAGGCCCTCTCTCAGCTCTACGTCTTTGCCCATATTTGTATTTTCTGGGCGAGACGACATGTGTGCCCCTGCCAAGGTGGCGATGGTAGTAACCGCCCACTGAGCTTCAATTCAGCTCTTCAGAAACCTATGGGTGACGTCACGGAGGCTACATCCATCTTTTTATATACAGGCTATGCTTCATATGTACATGGTGCGGCTAAGTGCTTGTGAAAAGCTTGGTCATCTGGGGTTTCATCAGATTCTCTTTACTGATTGTTTCAAAGTAAGAAAGACGCTGGCTGAATTGTTTACCCTTCATGATAGCCAGATATGTATACAGACTAGAAAGAGAAAGACAAACAATGTAAACAGAGATATAGAGTGTGTCTTAATTCGTTTTAATGAAGAAAGAATAAAATGCAGACCAGAGAAGCCTTCACTGTTGAGGCTTTTTAAAAAATCTGTAATGCAAGCAAATCTGCAGCAGTATAAGATGGATGTGGAAACAGCCCTTTCTCAAATACCACGTTTCTTGTCAAACATCTTCCAACAGACAGTTTGGAAGAGTTCTCTGAAGGATCAATGACTTCGGAACAGAAAATACATTTTGCTGAAGACTTTTATGAAGAGCGAAGAGCACTGCACACTTTTTTCTATGGAGTGCGCAATCGTGGTTAAGTGCTGTCCCAAATGGAACACTGAACGTAGTGCACTTACCGGTAGTGACATTACCGCATTTGACCCCAATTCTTCTGCCCGTCAAAAATAAAAGAAAATGCTGATTAACAAGGATGAATTTCCTACTTGTTATTTTTCTGTCTATGGTAGGGGGCACAGGATAGTCCTCCGAATGGCTGAACATGATTTGGTACGTATGCCTCTTTAACCTTTTTTTTTTCCCTTTTAAAATGTGTATGACCTGCCTACATGCGTGCCTATTGACAGCCCTGCTTCATTACTGGCTTACCATTAATAAAGTACAATAAAAACATTGGTAAAACAGCTTTTAAATATGCATGGATCTTTACAGTAAATTAATGTGCTTTTCATGATACACATCTGTTTTATTCGTTTACTATTATACAGTGCACATCTGACATCAGAACACTGATTATACATAATAATGTAGCTAATGCAATGCGGTAAAGAAGATACTAAAACACAGGGTTGCAGCAAACCTGTTAGTGAAACATTTTATTAAAACATTTCTTTCTCGTCTCATCTCTACTCCGCAGCAGCGTCCAAGCACCAGGAGGTACTGCCAAGTAAACGCCTCAGTGCCACTGCTTGCACGATATTAGGATGGCCACAGTTAGCTACGGGTTTACTTCCGCCTAACAAGGGAGTCTTTCAATGCTCTAATGGCTTCTTTTTTTGCTTCTGCTGCTGTAGCAAAGAGCATGCATGAGGAGCAAAATTTCAAGGTGTGTTTAATGACAAAACAAAGTAGATCAATTTTAAGCAAGCTTAACCAGTAGGGTTTATAGTTTTATCCTTCTTTGGTCCAATTCAGCTGGAACTGGAGTGTTGGCTGACAGAGAAATTTAATTTCCAATCGCAAAGCGTTTTTAAGCTGTCGAAGGTGCAGCCAGAGACCAGTCCCTTCCACCACTCGGTGAAGCGGCGTGTGTTACTCGGTGAGATATTGTTGGCTGTTGATACGTCATTATTGCTGCTGATATCTGAAATATGGGGATACGTTCATGTTTGTTCCTCATTTGTGTTGACTAAGGGTTTTAAGTTATTGACTGATGAAACGGGGTCTTGCCTGTGTACACAGTAAAATCAACTATGTAGCCGTAGCTGCTATCTGCCAGCACAAAAAGCTTTAAACCCAATGTAGTAGGTTTTGCCTTCATGTACTGAGTCATGCCAGTGTGAGCTTTGGTCGCCACCATCCCCTCGTCAATCACCAGGTTCTGGTGGGGGTGGTAATGGGCCTTACAGGCATCATGGATGGAGACCATAAGAGGCTTCAGGCGAAACAGGTGGTCATACTCTGGTGTCCCCTTCTTCCTGTCATTCTCCACATCTTGGTCAGGATCACTCATGTTGACATTCCAGGAGATTACCAGGTACCTGCTACGTGGCATGACCATGGCTGGGGAGGTCAGGCTGAAAATGGAACGAGTTTTCCAGTAATTCTGGACTGTGCACATCTTCACCAGGGCAAAATAAAAGTTTAGACCTGAAAACTTCCGAAACTCCTGGGTGGTGTTGTCTGCCCATGAATAAGTTTGCCTTGTGCAATAATTTTTGCAGCTTGTTTATTGGTTTTCTGACACAGTGTTTTCACATCATCTGTGAAAAACTGTTTGAATAGGTCCAGTTGTGTATATATATTGGTGGAGCTCAGTTGATGTCCAGAGATTCTTTTTGGGTGGAACCTCTGACTCAGGAACTGTGACTGGATGCTCTGCTGTTTTCCAGGATGTGTCTTAGGTTGCAGACTGTGGCCTAAGAGGAGACCTGGACCTGCATTCACCTCTGAACCTCGCCCATCCCTTTCTAGTTGCTGAGGGGGTCCTCTTCCTCCCAGGACCTCCAACAGCTG
Source organism: Telmatherina bonti (assembly GCF_933228915.1). Classification (NCBI taxonomy): domain Eukaryota; kingdom Metazoa; phylum Chordata; class Actinopteri; order Atheriniformes; family Telmatherinidae; genus Telmatherina; species Telmatherina bonti. The sequence goes on from NC_136618.1 coordinate 26,687,105, forward strand.
CAGCACAACAAAAATGGATGGCTCTTCCTCATCTTCTTTGGGAGAAGAAGCATAGGGTCAAGTCCGTCTTGGTAAGCCACCTCCTCATCTGTCAGGAATGACTGTGCTCCTGACTCTGAGTCACTGGTTAGATTTAGTTCCAGTTCATCACCACCACCATTCAAGACTTAAATCCATTGCTTCACCAACAGAGAACCACCTCTTTCTACTCGCCATAGTAATGAGAAGAACTTTCCCTTCTCCAAGTACTGTAGGTCTTTATCAATATAATTCACCAATCTCAAAAATCACTAACCTATGTCTCAGAGAACACCACAAAATTATGTCCTGTGAAATTATGACCCACGAAAATTAAACTTAAACAAATAATTTCTATCATAATCCAAAACGCAGGAAATGCGGCCAAAGGACGTTTGCGTAAAGCTTGTGTACATTTTCACATTCATATGATTTTAGTAAATGTTTATTTTTATGTGTGTTGGCCAAGGGAGATTATTGTTACTTTGTTTACTTTGTATTACTTTTTGACTTTATTGCTTTAGTGCTTTGTTTTTGATACTGAAAGATAACTGTCAACTTACGCTGATCTTTAGTTGCTCCAGTTGGATGTCACTGTCAAAATCTGAGCATCTGATTGGTCAAGAGACTGACAGAAAGTCATCAGTGTTTACATCTAGATTCAATATGGAGGTCTGCTATCATGATTGACACATTTTTAATCACAAAATGTAAAGAATCATGAATGTAGCGCGGTGGAATTCACATGTGAAGTTCCTGAAAATAATACACTTAACAGCTGGATTGAAAACCTTCTCGAAAGGCTATAATTGTTCATAGCTCACTATAGATCACCCAAAGAGTGTGCTTGTGAAAGCAATTTCCCCTATTAAGTTCTGTTATGTGGTTCCTGAGATATTTTGCAAAGTGTTGACGCTGTCGCTTTAGATCGGCGCCAAACCAGATGAGTTCTGAAAGGTAAAACCTGTTAGGTATAGCCTGTTCAGATAAAACAGTTCGGCAGAAACCTGATTTGAAATGGTTAAGTGGTCTGCTAAAGTGATTGTAACATCTAGTAATTTCATTCAGCTGTATTGAGATTGATGTTAGACTTATGTTGTGCAACAATAGTTAGAGAAAGATGTGAATTTGGCCAAGAAAAAAAATCTGGTTGAAGATTTCAAAGCTGTTTTTTAATACAGGTCAGGTTTTTAAGTCAGAGCTAAAGATCAATGCGGACGACTCTTAAGGCTCTCAGCTGATTCCAGTTGATGGCGAGCCACCTGACTTGGATCAAGAAAACCAGGATCTACATGTCTCCTAGAGCAGCAGACAGAACCATCTGTTGTGGTTGGATTGTGCCATTACCTTAAGTGGCACCAACTGCGTCACACGATAGAAAGAGTGTACTCCAACAATCCTTTAGACTTTGGATTCCCTAATTTTGAGCTGAAACGGATCCGAATCACTCTGACCTTGGACAATTTGACTTTGACATTTAAATGCGCTTGAACTGAGAGAAAAATAAAAACTCAACAAAAGACTATTTCTTGTATATTTTAAAAAAATATTTTTAATATTTTTTTTTTTTTATTTTCAATGTAAATGTTCTTGGTAATGTTGCATATATCTGCTGCAAACCAAATTTTAAAAGTGCAATTACCAATATTGGTTGTGTTGATGTGGTTGTTGCACTCAAATGCCAATAGGCCGAGTGGCGGCGTAGGTGCATGAGCCTTCATTGTTGCATGCAGCTTTAATTGTGTTTGCATTTGAACATACAATTCTGCACAAAATCAATTTACACAAAAATATAAATAAAATCCTGTGAAATATGATATTCTTTGTTTGAAGCAGCTGAAATACATATTACATGTCATTTTCATCTTTCCAGAAAAAAAGACAAGCATGTTCTTCCATATGTAGATAGTTCAATCATTTGTCTCATCAAGTTATTTTGGGGTAAATCAAACAATAAATATTTAGATGGTGTTTGTATTTAATAAAATGATGCTTTCGTTTAAGAAAACTTTATTTATACCGACTAAAAATGCCCAATAATTCTACAGATGTCCAAAATGTTCAGTATTAACAATATGAATGTAATTTATTGTTGTAAAACTCAACACATTAACTGGCAATATTAACATCATTTTTAATAAGAAGAATAATGTTTATGTTGGTCTTCACGATCCTGAGAGAAGAATTGAAGAATCTACAGATACCTAATATGCAGGTCGGGCCTGAAAGCTTAAAATGACCACTTAAACTTTTTTAAGAGGCATAAAATGTTTAAACTTCATTTCAAGGGAAACAAATTTGTTAGAAAAGTATTGGAGATATCTGCAGTATTATTTATTATCATTAGGCATTTATATAAATATGTTTATGTGTGTGTGTGTGTGTGTGTGTCTGTGTGTATATGGCGGGACTAATAAAGAATTATCTTATCTTATTAAAACAATAATGCCAAGATAAATCTGGTAAATTAGCACCTGAATTTTTTTAACAACACAAGTTAACGCAGGGTGTGTTAAAAGTCGGAATTTGGCTGAAGAGAGCAGATCTTCCTGAACACACAACACATCAACCTTGAAGTAGATGGTCTTCAGCAGCAGAAGACCACACTGGGTGCCACCCACAGTCATAAAAACTGAACAACAGAAGATAGAATAATATTGCTGGTCTGATGAGTCTCTGTGTCAGATCCACATTCAGATGGTAGGATCAATATTTGGTGGAAACATCATGAAAACATGGATCCTTCGTGCTTTGGATCAACGTTTCAGGCTGCTGGTGGAATGGTGGGGGGAGGTTTTCTTCTCCCACTGACATGGTTTAACCAGTACAACCTACCTGAGTACTGCTGCTGACCATGTCCATCCCTTTCTGAGCACAGTGTAGCATCTTCTGATGGACACTTCCAGCAGGATGATGCACCATGTCACAAAGCTCACATCATCTCCAGAATGATGATGGAAATCCTTTTCTATCTAATCAAATGTATGGTGCGTGTGTGTAGTGGAACTATGTTGAAAACAATAACTCCCCATAAAAATACTGCATATGTATTTGTATTAAAAATCCATATTTTGTGGCATGGGTTTGCAGGAAATCTGCACCTCGTGTCACCATGGCAATGGCTGTTCTCCATATTGATTCAGTTCAGGCTGACACTGCAAGCGCCTGAACCAACAGGGATGAAGCCTGGACCGATCGGGAGTCCTCAGAGGTATGTACATCTGCTCTTACTTTACCAGATGCTCTGTAATAACTCTGATGCTTCTCTAAGTGATGCTTTTGTTTTGGTTTTGGTTCATCAGCTTCTTCCAAAGATTCCTCTTAAATACAGTGGCTTGCAAAAGTATTCATACCCTTTTAACTTTTCCACATTTTGACACATTGGACGCCACAAACAATTATATTGTATTGTATCTTATGTGAGAGACCAACACATACCAAAGTGTCACACATTTGTGAAAAGCAATGAATATTACACATGATTTTGTTTTTTTCCCCACAAAAGTGCAGTGTGCAAAAGTGTTCAGCCCCTCCGAGTCAATACTTTGTGGAACCACCTTTTGCTGCAATTACAGCTGCAAGTCTTTTAGTGTATGTGTCTATCAGCTTTGCACATCTACAGACTGAGATATTTGCCCATTCTTCTTTGCAAAACGGCTCAAGCTCAGTCAGAGTAGATGGAGAGCGTTTGTGAACGGAGGTTTTCAGATCTTGCCACAGATCTTTGATGGCATTTAGGTCTGGACTTTGACTGGGCCATTTTAACACATTAAAATGTTTTGTTTTAAATAGTTGCATTGTAGCCCTGGCTTTATGTTTAGGGTTGTTGTCCTGTTGGATGGTGAACCTTCGCTCCAGTCGCAAGTCTTTTGCAGACTCATGCAGGTTTTCTTACAAGATTGCTCTGTATTTGGCCCCATCCATCTTCCCATCAACCCTGACCAACTTCCCTGTCCCTGCTGAAGAGAATCACCCCCAGAGCATAATGATACCACCACCATGTTTGACAGTGGGGATGGTGTGTTCAGTGTGATGTGCAGTGTTAGGTTTCCCCCACACATAAACGTTTTGCAAATAGGCCAAAAAGTTCCACTTTGGTCTCCTCTGACCAGAGCACCTTCTTCCACATGTTTGTTGTGTTCCCCACATGGCTTCTGGCAAACTGGAAACAGGACTTCTTATGGTTTTCTTGTAACAATGACTTTCTTCTTGCCACTCTTTCATAAAAGGTCAGATTTGTTTGTCCTGTGGACAGATCCGCCCACCTGAGCTGTGGATCTCTGCAGTTCATCCAGAGTCACCATGGGCATCTTGGCTGCATCTCGTCAGTGCTGTCCTTGTTCGGCCTGTAAGTTTGAAGGACAGTAGATCAGTAATTAACTAGAACCGTAGCTCCAACTTTTTCCACTGCGTCTTTACACGTAAAATCTGGAACTATCTATTTTTGAGACAATCTGGATCATCATCACGCCGCTCTGGAACTCCGCTGAACGGACCCAGAAGCCCAGAGTAGCTGCATAGACCTACCTCTTCTGACGCTCCAGGGATCCAACTCCCTGGAAATGAGCCGAATAGGGAACTAACCACCCGCTTCGACCCCAAACTCCGGAGATCCAGCGTCCAAGTTGGATCTGATAGCGCTCTGACATTTGTGATGTCCCAAACCAGTACATCAAATTTTAACTAAATAATTAAATTCGAATTCTTATCCAAATTTAGAGTTATTGAACACATTCTTATGAAAGATTTAAGTAAGATAATCATCCCGATTTATTTGCTTAATTCCAACCAGTTTCTTCCTGCTCCATCTCATTTAATTAATTTCAGCCTTCCTTATTAATGTCAGAATGGAAAACCCATGCAGACATCCATTAACCCATTCCATTAATAACCTCTTCTTAACTGTTTGGTTTCTTCTACTGTGTTGTTTATCATCATTGTCAATAAATATGTGATCAATTCATCCGTTCTTGTCATAATTTCTGAATGCACAATATCTGGTTCGCTCGTTCTTAGGATTTACTCCTTTAAATTGAGACTATGTTTATTGAATTGAGTTTATTTCAGGTCTCTCATCCTCCTGAATCTTAGGTTAATCAAAAGTGATGAGTGGTGTTCCGAGGTAATTAATAAATTAATAATCAGTAGAGGCATATTCCGCTACACTAGTGAGGCATACTTGAAGCTCTCCAGTTAAGGTCATGTCACCCAAAATATGTGTTGTGCCAATATAAAGAAATGGTGATGGCCTTTCCATAAATCGCCATCCTCTTGGTAGAAATATCAGTGTGAAAATATGCTAAGAATGAAACATAATTTTCAGTTTCAGTTTTCATCTAGTCACATGTTGATAAATTCCCCATTCACTTGCCTAAATGCTTAATATTTCTGCAACTGTACTTGTATTCAAAACTTCATCCAAGCATTGTGACATATCTGACACAACAGTAAGAGATTTGTAAAGGGGGCCAAAGAAGTCAAGATGAGGATATAGAGCCTTGCGCAAGGTTTATGGCCCATAAAATGTCTTTTCTGTCTCCTATTATGTTGTGAACATGAATATTTGAAATGGCATCTAAAATCCTGGAGATCAACAGAGCATAATCCCTTTAGAGATTTACTGCACTTAAAGACTCTAAATGAACTGGACTGTGAAGACAGTCAACCGGTCGGTCAAGGAATCAACTGGTATCTTATGCACTTGTTTAAGCAGTCAGTCAACAAATCAGTGAGACAACAGATGCACTCAAAGGACAGAGACCCTGTTTGGTTACGGTGTGGCTTTATTTTGCAGTTGTGGTACAGCTATAACTGCAACCATTTATCCTAAAAGCACTGAAAGACATCTGCTGCCCGATACTGGTCCTCATTTCTCGACGTTGGAGTAAAACTAGAACAAAATGAAAACATCTGCTCTCACTATGTTCAGTTTAGCACTATTTAGAAAACACTGCTTGCCTCAATTTTTAATGCTTTCCTTAATAATGTGTGTATAAGACAGAATTTCAGCTTATTTTTGAGTCACCCAGGTTTATCTATGCCAAAACGTCAGGCTGGAGGGTGATGGGGTTTTGGACTTGGTGTGAGTCCTTTGATTGTGACTGGCAAATTGAAGCTTTGATGATTTTCTTTGAATATTAACAAACCTCATGCTGACAAGTTCCCTCATCACCCATACAGAGACACACATGCACAAGCCTTTTGCACATATATGAAATGCCTTTCTCAAGCAAAACTGCTCTAACTTGAAAATATTCAGGAATGCTCCAGATTTCTGGCTTGCAGACATCATTTGAAATATTATTTGAAGTTTAGCTTCTGGCACCAAAACACCCAGATATTTTAACACATGCAACTGTTATTGTATTACTTGTGGCATTTCTGCAGTTTCATGGCGAAATGCCTCAAACTTTAATAATTTGCAAATGCCAATAATTAATGTATTTTATTTCATCATCACTAGACATAAGTAGGGGATACTTCCCATCATGAGGTCTTAGCTCTGTGTCCTATAGTTAATGATTTATAAGCACTGCTACATATTTTTAAAGGCATATTTCTTTATATTATCTAATTTTGTTTGATTTATAATGCACTCCCACTTGAGCTGACCTGTACGTAAGGTTAGATTTGAAATCAAAAGAGAAGTGGGACAGATATAGACGTGAGAGAGCGGGGGAGTCGTACACTCCCTGAATAATAAATACAGAAATTCCTTATTTGCTTTTTACGGGCTTCACATGAATTGATATGTCTGTAAAGTGCTTTGAGATTAAACTTTTGTGAAGTGGCGCTATACAAATAAAGATGAATTGAACGGAATTGAATTGAATATGGATTTTTTTGTTTGTTACATTAATGGTTTTACAGCATGTGATGGAGTGTTTCTCTCCACCTTGTGAGTTTTGACCAGTGTCTTGCTGGATATCATGTGGCTTTATATTATATGAAGGTTTCCATGAAAAAGACTATATTTCTGTTTTTTACCTGTAAAAGTTGTTGAAAGAAAAGGATAAAGTGTACATTGACTTCACGGCTAATGTTATCAGTTTGGACAATCATAAAATATTGCAGTGTCATGTTTAGCAGCAGACAAACTAATAGAAAAGCAGTGTCATTATCACGTGTAAAGAATTTCCTCCAGTTTCCATGAAGCGTTCCTCCAGTTTATTAAGCCCGCTTTGAAGCAGGAAAGAACTGATGAGGTGTTCCTTCTCTTACTTTCTGAATATTATTGATTGCTTGACCTGACGTTAGTTTTTTTCTTTTTTTTCTGCGTCTGTTGATGATTGACTATTCAGGTTCCCAACCAACTTTTTTCCAGGATCAATGTGTCGGTCACTTCCATATTAAGTTTGGGAACCAGCGCTGCGCCAGGCTAAAACCAATGTAAAAAGGCTAATAGAGGTCATTTGTTCATTTCCTAGAACTGGGACCAGTAACAGTGTCTGGTAAGTTATCACCACCTACGGGTGAGGAAATAAGGAAATATTCATGAGAGACTCTACGTCCAAAGCACAAATTTTAAACACAAAATCCACATAAGAAGCTGGGGATTTCTCTAATTACTTGGTTAGAGATAGAAAACAGACATGGTGAGGGACAAAATATATTCCTTTGGCAAAGCAAACCTCACATGATTTTTTGAAAGACACAACTCTCACAGTCAGACTTCTTTTTTTTTCTTCTTTTTTTTTTTTTTACATTTTTCACATGCATTTGCTCTGATGACCACTAGGTGCTGCATTTTCAAACATCACTTTAATCTGTTTTTAGAACACACAAACAAATAACACATGGATCTAATTTGGGAAGAGAAGAGTTTCCTGAAGCTGAAGTGATTTATTGGTGGAAATTTGTCCTACCAATTCACCATATTGTTGATGTAATTCTTCAGCTTGTTAGTGTTGGGCTGAATGGCCCACTCATATGTGCCATACACGTGTATTGTCTTTGTTTCCAGGTCAAAACTCACTTGATTTACCCAGCATGTCTTAATGACACCTAACATATGACTTAGCTGTCACTTAGCTTTTGGTCAGTTAAATTTAGCTGATTTATATTAATGTGAAGAGTGTTTTTACATCAAATAAAACATTATCTTCTGCATCCCTTAGGTATAACATGCATGTCCTGTTGTCAAAGAATATTTCTCCTTATTTGTTGCACTTTTATTTACATCAGAGTTCTAAAAAGATACAAGAAAGTCAAGAGACAAATATACAACAAAATAATGTTGTCCTTGTCAATGTTTTTTCTTTGCTAACTTTCCAGTTTCATTACAGAAATCAACTAAATACACTTTCACTGCCACCACTTGTGTCATCAGTAATATGTGGCCGCAAATAGTCATATTTACTCACACTGCAGCCTGTTTTCAAGGGAGGAAAATGTCATTCTCCTTTGGATGTAGAAGGCACAGTTGACAAAAATACCTCCGTTAAGGTTGGTGAAATGTAAAAGTAGCAACTCTTAAAGCATCACGACTCAATGTTCTACAACTTTAAAAAGCAAACGTCAAACTGTCACTAATAATAATAATTTTTAAAAAGCTCATGTTGCTCATTACCGTTTTCCAAACGGGGATTTTGTTCACTGGCAACATCCAGTTTAAAAAGAAGTGTGTGTTCTTTAAATCCCAGCTATAAGTGTTTGCAATATGAAGCATATTTATGAAGGTTACTGGGTTTCTGAGATTAAAAAAAACAACTTGCATAATCAATGTCTGCATAATTAGGAACACCTGTTAGTCTTCTGTCCTCCGTGATCTTATGTTGTGTTCTATAAGTATGTCATTTCAGGCACAATTTGTTTATCATCTGCATATTTTTATCTCCTGTTGTGTCACTTTTAACAGTTTGGGATAAGGTTGAAATCTTCAGGGTGTCATCCAGGTGCAGGGAAATACACATTCAACCCTCCGGCAGCAGCTCAATTTTGCAGATACAAATCAGGAGCTTCAGCTGATGTTCATAGTCAAATGTCAGAACGATGTTTGGGGACTGAGTTTGCACCACCACACACACACAAGAATTTAAGTTAGGTTGACCTCAGTGACCTCTCTGGGCAGACAGCCATCGTCAGTATGCAGCTGACAAACCCGTAGACGCTGCTGAAAGGGAACTTTTTCCACATCTTGTGGAAGTGAGTGACAGGCATAACTGAGGCTGTTGTGAGAGCAACTGTTGACTCTTCTTACAGTCTGAGGAGTCGCTCCAACCATGAGCTGTGGGGTAAGAATTCAGTAGTCAAACACGCGCTCACTTTTCTATTCTGTTGTGTGTGAAATGATGAAATGCATCTCTGTGTGAGAGATGAAGAGAAAAAAAAAGACAGTTTGCATCAAATGAGAGCAGCTGCAGACACAGGGGCGCGCCTGCCCCTGACTGAAGGAAAACTGGGGGATGGATGTTGAATTGGTTCTCATGCTTTTGACAGTAAATTAGAAAAGGAACCCTGACATCATCTTTCATCTTTTGACCTGTTACATAAAGCGGCTCCCCAACCAGTCACAAGTCTGTCTATGAGCAGCCTTTTCAAATGAGATCAGAGCAATCAGTCTTGACCTGGATTTCATGTCAGGTAAGTTAAGGACCCCCCCCCCCCCCACCATCCAACATCATCACCATTAACTTATGAAATCAGTTCATCTAACACGTGCAGTGGCGCAGTAGCAGAGTTCAGATCGACCATGAGGACTCCCGCTGTGAGCCATCAGCCGATGCTCTGTGGATTGCTGCGCGGTGCTTGTCATTGATGGTGAGGGGCTGGTGGTCGTTTAACACACATATACGTGCAGACCACCACTGCACCGCCGCCTCCTGTTCAGGGATTTTCTCCCTCGTTGAAAGGCGCAGCTTCCAATAAAAGCTGAAGCGCACTTTGTGCCGGAGGAGCGCGCATCGGAGGGGCGGGTCTTCAGGACACCTGCCTCTGCCTGCTCCATGACTCTTCATTCATTTCCCACATCGCTCTCCTGGAAAAGGATACCCCCCCCTCCCGTTTGCAGTTTTACTCTAATCAATGTTCTTCTGGCGCGCGATCGCAGCACACAGGACTCCTCCGTGCGCCTTCCCAGATGAGTTGACCGAGTGGAAAGCAGCGAGGCCGGATGGTTCCGTCTCGCGGTTCAAACTTCCGGCGGGTCCAAACCTTGCGGCTCAACCCGGCATGATCATTTCTAACGTGAGCCTGAGCTGCGCGCGCTGTCACGGGGAAGTAACGACGGACGCGTACGAGGAGGTATCCGGCTCTCTTCCCCCTCCGTCCCTGACCCCGACGGGACACCTGGTGGTGGCAGTGTGCCTCGGGTTCATCGGCACCTTCGGGTTCCTCAGTAACTTCCTGGTGCTGGCGCTGTTCTGCCGGTACCGGGCTCTGCGCACGCCCATGAACCTCCTGCTGGTGAGCATCTCGGTGAGCGACCTGCTGGTCAGCGTGCTGGGGACCCCGTTCAGCTTCGCGGCCAGCACGCAGGGGCGGTGGCTGATCGGGCGCGCCGGGTGCGTCTGGTACGGCTTCATTAACGCATGTCTGGGTAAGCATTTAGTTTCTTTTACAAATAATATTTCTGTTAGCGAACACTGGATAGGTAACAGGACCACGTTTGAGGTCTTAAAATCTCTATAAAATTATTTCTAATTCTTATTTAAAACGTAAATCAGGATGAAGTGATTTTTGCACCTTATCTCTCTGGGTCTCAGTTTAAATGAAGGGATGAGACTATTTAGGATACTTTGTGTGCATGTTGCAAAAAGTATGAAAATAAATACTTTCCCATTTGGCTTTCAGCCACATCATTTTGTCATTTTTTGGACAAAACTGGTAAAAAGAGAAGAAAAAAATCAGCCTGTTTTGGCGCAAGAAACGCGAACACAGTTGTAGTTTCAGCATAAATGTCAAAGTATTTGAAAGTTTTGGGATTTTATGGTGTATGGTGAATCAGCAGAAAGTAACATAAAGCAGATGTCACAATTTGGCCAAACTAAGACTTGGATGCTATCATGATGCATGATGTATCCATCCCCTGCAGCTTAACGCAAAACTCCACCTGGAAAATCACCTTAGTTCAGCTAATTTCTTCTTTGAAAATGAGAAACTAAAAATAAATTTCAAATAGCATATGTATCCATTTTTAGTAAAAAAAAAAAAAAAAAAGAAAAAGGATTTTAGGACAATAAAACAATGAAACAACAATTAAACGATGAGAGATGCAAAGCGCATTTGTGATTGTTCTGCATAAAAAAAGCAGCTTTTTGTGCACGCAGGAATATTGACAGAGATCTTCCTGCTTGGATCAAACATGTGACCCTTAAGTTTCGGGACAACTCGCTTTAACAACTCTCCATGATGTACTGATGCTGAGACACCGCAGGTTTCCCAGCCAGCAGATGTTAAAAGCCAGAGGAAAGTTAAAGGGTTAATTGGCGGATGATCCTGCTGCGCTGATCATCAGTATTAATGTTATTTGGCTCAGAATGACTTTAAATTTTAAGAGAAGTCAATCTGCTAACAGGCTTTGATGCAGACCTGTCTTTCTTTGTACTTGTCGAGTCATTAACTCCTGGTTTTGTGTGGACTTCAGTGCGATGCAGTGAGGTGCAGGATTTATCAGCTCAGGAGTCGCAGTGAAGCTCCGCTTCACAGAAATCTAACATTCAGGTGTTGTTGCTCTCAGATCTTTTTCCTTTCTCTTTTTTTCTGGGTGTGAAGATGCAGAAAGGTTGTTAATTTTAAATTACTTCAGTCAATCAGCATCTTTCAAGCAAAATAAATGCAATTCCAATAAGTGGTGAAGTAAGGAAAAACAAACCATTCGGAGACTAATTCACTTAGAAGTTAAATCATTAATTGAATTGGAGTGCAATGGAAGATGTTTTGGTGGAAGAGTAAAAAGATAAAACACATTTGAACAGAAACAAAGAAAATATATGATGAAATAAACTAAAATAAACGATACAACTGAAATAAACTCTAAAATCAATTAACAATAGAAAATGTAATGCTGTTAAACGAAAGAGTCAAATAAAACTGTTTAAATGTTAATAATATAAAGAGAGCATAATTCAATTTATTTTAAAAATAATAACAAATGAGACAGCTATAAATTAAGAAATGCATATTATAAAAACCAGACATAGGTAATGAGTGTTGTAGAGTAATAATGGTTTGGAGCATCATTAATGTTTTTGTTTTGCACCAAACAATGGCGGAAAAAAAAAAAAAAAAGATGAACAGACAGTTTGAAATGTCAGACTCAAATTTTGATCCTACCATCTGAATGTGGAGCTAAAAATGGAGACAGCAACATTTTTCCAATCTTTCATCCAGTTTTCGGTGAGTCTATGTGAATTGCATCCTCAGTTTCTTGTTTTAGCTGACATCAGTGGCACCCAGTCTGGTTTTCTGCATCTGTAGCACATCTGCTCCAAGGTTGGATGCGTTGTGTTTGGAGATGGTAGCCTGCACATCTTGGTTATCAGTGGTGGTTATTTGGATGGCTGTTTATCTGCCATGCTCTCCAACCAGTCTGACATCAACAAGGCATTATGGTCCAGACAGCTGCTGCTAATTGGATATTTAGTCTGTAAGATGGTTGTGTGTGAAAAATCCCATTCGATGAGCAGCTTCTGAAAAACTCAGAGAGAACTCTTTGAACATGCCATGTTCAAAGGCTCTGACATTTCTTCCTCATTCGGATGCTCTGTTGGAACTTCACCGAGTCGTCTTGACCTATCGACATGATTAAATGTACTGAGTTGCTGCCATGGCTCTGGGTGATCAGATATGTGTTTTAACAAGCAAACAAACAGGTTTACAGGTCACAACTTGGTGTTTATTTTTCTTTCTTTCTTAAAACTATTCATTTTGTGTGCCTTTTGTATGTATAAAGATGGACTTTTCCATCATATAAAACTGCTGCATTTCTCCAGCAATATGCAACATGACTGCTTGCGTGATGTCTTTCCTCTGGTGTCCTCTCTGTACAGCACTGTGAAAATCATCCTCCTGATGATGGCTGTCTTAATCAGAATTTGTGGGTTGATGCCGTCTTCTTCAGCATTGAGAGGGCAGCATTTCTCACAGCGGCATTAATGTGCTGCTAAATTCTAGCTGCGAATGGTGGCTGACATAACGGTATATATGGTGGTTTTATCAGACAGACACGGTTCTGCTTCTGGTTCTGCTTCCATTCTGGAGTCACACAACCTTGGTGCTTTCTGCCAAACGGGTTTGCATTGACACCTGTTTAACCAGAAAAAAGGACTTTACTCAATCAAACATAAAGATCTTGTAGATTTGGGTATGAAAGTTAATGGTTAAAGACATACTACAGACATACTACGTTCCCCCCGCTTCATGGCTGATTCGGCATCCATCTTGCATCCTGCCTGGCCAGTTAGCTCTCTCCAGCCAACAAAAGATGATCTTACAATGACTCTTGTTTTGTCTCTTTCTGTCTTTTAATCTTCTTGCGTTTCTTTGCTGAATCAGTGACGTTCAAAACAACCAGATCCGTATTATACCATGAAGCGAAACATATAGTATCAGTTTCTCAGCCTGGGGATGCTGCTGAGTAGTAGCAGCCCTGGAAATACACATGATAGATGTTACTGTGTCATCGAACAAGTCCGGTACGCAGAGTTTTATGGTCATAAAGTTGCGTAATGTGTCTTTAAGATATCAGGCTTGTTCAAGGTACTTTCTGACGGTGTGTTCAGACCAAACGCATTTTGAGCGTCAAAAATGCTCAAAACGCTGAACACTCGACGCTGGTCACTAAACTGCCACTTTTGTGTCCAACGTCCAAAACGCTCCTGACACTCCTGCCGCGTTTGCCGCTTGTCTGGAGCGAGCGGCGGAAAAGAGAGGGGGAAAGGTGGAGCTTTTCTTCCGGTCAGTTTGAATGATGGCGGTGCAGTAGAGAGATGGCATAGTTTTATTTAATAAATAAAGCTAGAGAATGTCGTCGTAGGGCAGTGTGTAAATGCAAAGCGTTGCCAAGCTATGTATCCTGCTACGTTGCCAAATTAGTAACATTCAGCTTTGTTAGCAAGAAATGGTTATCCTAAATATTGCACGGAGTAATGGCATTCTTATGCAACCGTATATGGTGGAAATACAACAATGCCTCCAGAATGTGGGTGTTTCTTTTTCATTACATATACGGAGCTACCGACGGAGCAGCTCTTTGGCCGAGTTTGGAACAGCTGAAATCAGCCAAAACTGGCAACTCTGACAGGGTCAAGTAGGACCGTTACGACAGCAAAGTTTCTGCAAGCAGCCTGCAGCGCTTGTTTGTGGAGAGAACTGCACCGTTGAGGATCATTATGACTCGTTTAGATAGCATTTTCAGAAAGCCAGTGGCTGCTTCACAAGTATCTCAGCCTCCTGTCTGGGTTCACCACAGAAATCCTCCAGGAGCTCCGAGCCGATCGCTCTGATTGGTTGACGCCCGGTGTCAAGCGGCCAAAGTTCAGATTTTCCATCTCTAGCTTTTGACGCGTGTTCTGCGCAGAACGCCAATGCTCAGAACGCGACGCGAGAAAGCTCGACGCCCCCTTGCCGCGCCTCCACATAGACTTTACATGGAACCATACCGCTCTTGAGGCTCAAAACGCGTTTGGTCTGAACACACCGTAAGTCTTTTGTTGCCCCTCTTCCAACTTTTCTGAGATGTGTTCCTTTCACCACATTCAGAATGAGCTAATAGTTTCAACAAACATTTAAAATGTCTTATCTTCAATATCTGATATACTATCCATTTTCTATTGGCAAAAAAAGTGTGAGTATAAGATTTGTAAATAATTTTATTTGATCTTTGATATACATTTTCAAAATCATCTGCACTTTTTTGGACTTGGGGGTTTTATGTCTCGCTACATGGTGATACCTAACATCTGTTGAAATGACTTTGTTCCACTTCCAGATGATCTATTTGTTCTACTTTAATTTGGCCTAAAAAACCAGCCAGAAAAAAAAAAAGAATAAAAGGAAAGAGTTGGTCAGATGTCATCCAAACCAGAAGCTCAGGGGGTTAGTTTGATACCAATCAAACAATGTCCACCCCTATCTTTTCACTTGTCGTCTTCACTCTCACTGATAGATGACTAGGGTTAGAATGAATAAAGTGCACATGGTGGGGTGTAGATGTTCCAAAATGCATGGATATATTCTTGAGACCTATTGAAGGATTTAGTTTTGTTTCTTGTTGGTCTTGTATTTAAGGCGGCATCAGGCGGCTCAAAACGTTTCAGCTTTACACGTTTTATCTGTGAAATTTAGATTAGCTGGACCGCTTTGCTCTGCTTTCAATCACGGTTTTCTTTTTTCTTCATGTAAGAGAACAATTAAGACAGGGTCATGCTTTTTAAAATGCAATCTGAGATGCTGCAACCCGATCCTCAAACGAACTGACCTTCCCTGTAATGAGTCAGTTTCTACCTTATTTGCTGTTTTTATCCTCCACAATAGAGCTCACATGGTTAATTTTGCACTGTGTTTGTCAGTGGTGTGTGTTCAGGAGCATCTGTGGAATAAATAAGCAATCGCTATAAAGCATCCAACCTGTATGTGGCAGGATCAAAGGCTGACTGTTGATAAAGAGCTTGAATAAGATGCTGCAGAGATTCAGTTTAGGAACTGGTGTATTCATTCAATGGGAGATGGGTACCACTACATCAAAGAGTTACAAAGTAATAGAGAATGATTGATGGTTAGAAGTGATCTCAAAGTGGGGGAAAAAAAAAAAAAAAAAAAACCGCAGCTCAGTTTGGGCAGAAAAATTCCCCAGGGGGTCAAACCATTTCACATCATATTGACTGAAGTTGAAATGATAATATTTATTAGCGCAATGAATCAACACATCCTGCCATCATTTGAAAAAGTGAGATCAAACTTCAGCCTCAGGAGGAGATTTGAGCTTGAACTGTGTTGGCTCATTACAATACACATGTAGCTGCAGCTAAAGTGCATTAAAATCATGCTATAGCTTAACAACTTCAAATGCAAAAGTGCACAAACCATGTCGGATTGTTATTGTTTGGTCCATTTGCTCTAATTTATGTTTGTGTAAAATCGACAACCTTGCTTAAAAGCCGGCTGCAAAAATGTAAAGTATACAAAAAGCAATTCAAATAAAGAAAAAATAGTTCATTCTATTCTCTACCTCCAGCTTATACTCATCGATAGTTCACCAGCACTATACATTAACCTACATATTGGGTCCATTTCAAGCTGACTAAACAGAAAAGAGTGTGCTCTTTGGCAGGGTTAAAGATGAAACAGAAATGGGACCCCGTTTCACCCTCTGCCTACGTGAGCTGAAGTGGAATCCAGTCAATTTGTTAATTCACTAATGAGACTGTATCCACACCAATGCAATTACTGAAGACAACATGAGAGCTACTGTAGCGTGCAATGAGGGATCATTGACATTGGGTCACTCTCGCTGGAATAAGATAATCTTCATGAAGTCGCTGAGGACATGTCTCCCCTTCTCAGCCAGGAGTCCTTTGTTCTTAGTGTGTCTCTGCAAACAGATATCTTCTTGGAGAGAGTGTGTGGCATCATCAGTGTGGTAGTATGTGGCAATTTAAGTAGCACCGAGATTCAAAAGTTGGAATATGAGGATTGATACGATTCATTCAACTCAAATGTGAAAATGTTTCACCACACAGCAGGATTTTGTGCCAAAATAGAGGATATGATGACATCCTTACGCCTTAGTGGACAGTTCTACATTTACTTTGTTTATATTTTAGGATTCATTATTCCTTTATGGTAGTTTTAAGTTTAAATGTTTGAGCAAAAAGTTATTTACTACATAAATATTAAGTTTTAATAGAGTTCTTAACAGGGAAAATTATTAAGTCTTAAGTTGCAATTTATCCTTAAATCATCTGCATGTGCACATCCATGCATTTAAGTCCCTAAAAGGCAAACTTCAAGATTTCCCTCCACCAATAGAAGCTGCATTCTTTGTCTAAAAAGACTTCGGAGAGACACAAGAGTGAATTTACCAAGATGGAGAACCTCGCCAGCTGCTAATGAATGGTAGGTACGGCTCTGCTGAACTCCATCTCTACTTTGGTTTCCATCAAAGATGTCTCCTAAACGTAGACAAGATCAGCTGCTTATGACTGCATTAGCACAGGAAGCTGCAGTGACAGATAGACGGAGAAATCAACTTCGCTGGATGTATCGATGATTATGAAGTACACTGCTGCTGGGATGGTCTTCATTTATCACTTACTGCTGCATTTTGGCTTAGTTTTTGTTTAATAATGGCATAATGTTATGTACGTGGTTCATTTGGGTTGCATTTACCAAACATGAAGACTGTCAAGTTTTTAAAATGAAATCTTTGACACTAAAGACGAGGGCTGTGACGATACGCTTTTGTCCTGATTCCATTCGATTCCGATGTTTTAGGTGCTGATATGATTAAAATTGATTCACCAAAAATGTACAAAACTGTTTTTGCTCGTCATTTTTCTTAATTTCAGTAAAACAACACAGTAGCCAGACCATCATTCTGCTGCTACAATGCCCAAGAAGACAAGTAAAAAGATAAATAAAAAAAAAATAAAAATGACCAAAAATTTATAATCAGTTTTTAAAATTTTTTTTTTTTTTAAATTGTGAATCAAAAAATCCTGATATTCTATTTTTTCAGTTCAATTTCCCACACCTACTAAAGACAGTTTATCCAGAGTTTTAGAATGTGTTGCTGGACATCTCACCTTCACTTTCATGGCCAACCCTCAGAAAGTTTCAGTCTCTTGGGTCTGTAGTAGACAGCATGGTGACAGGACATCAAGTCAGATAGAGAGGGTGACATTAAACAACAAGCTCTAAGCTGGGTTTCAAAGCCTGGACAGGCTGCTATAAGGAGTAAGTGGTGGGGCTCTCAGCTAGCTGAATTAAACACCTCCTTGAATGCAGGGGAAGTGTCATTCAGTCGTCAGTGTGATTTTAGACTTTAGATGAGACACATTCCTGTGGCACGCTTCTGCATGTTCATTATCCAACATGCAGAAGTAAAGTGCATTGAATGTTTATATCATGTAATGTGGAGGACTGCTGACATTAGTCAGCGTTGCATCAAAGCTGTGCAGATTTTGTAAATCCTGGCTGAATTTGCATGAATAGTTGCGATTGTGACATTGCAAATTTAAACAGACTGAAAAGAGAGACTTTCTCCTTTCCAAGTTGACATGTACCAAAACATCAATGACTGTGTTTATACATGCAGAAGTAATTAATTAATCCACAAGTTTAACCTTTGGAAGCCTAAAATGTTTGTAAGCAAGTATGACTTCATGTTTTGCTTGTATAAATGAGCTGCTCTGTTATTTCTCGTTGTTTTGGGGTGTCTTGCGGAAAATCAGTGATGAGAGAATATGTCTGGTTAGCCATAATACTATTTTATGTTACAATCATGCTGTAATCGGTGAGGAACATAATAGTTATTTTCTGTCCTGGTCCTTCACCTCATGCTGATGCTTTGCTTCCTTTCTCCAGAGGCTAAAACATGCAAGTTATGCTTCTACATGCCAAAAATCTATTGAATAAAATTTAAACTAGCAGAAACGGGTTAAACTAGTCCTGTAATTTCATTGCAGAAACTCGATTTCTCATTTATGTCATTTAATGAATGAGGTTACTGTAACCCCATTACTCACTGCAGATGCATGTTAGATTGTGCTGAGGAGGCAGCAACCGGGTAACACTGAAAAATGGTCTGATTTGGAACAAGTGCTTCTGCTTTGCTATCAGGATCGGAAGCTAGAAAGAAAATAACGCTGTTAGGCAGATCAGGCATCTCCAAAACGAGAACAGGTGGAGAAGGAAAGTAGAAAGGGACAAAAGAAAGGAGTTAGAGGAGCTGGTGCAAAAGCCAGAGACAATGAAAGATGATTAGCTTCTATGCTGAATCAGACCTGGGACAGAAGGTCATTCATTTTACCATAAATCTATTTCATACCTTTCCAAAGTTGGGGGAAGAAGAATCAGGCCTCAGGTGAAAAACCCATTAAAATGCACGCTGAAGAATTAAAGTGGGCCATGTTTGAATCAAAGCCAGCATTAGGGGCTGATATTCCCACCAGTCTCAGGGTACAGCCTGTGCAACCGTTACAGGAAATTAATGGAAAACTAGTGACTGAGAGAAGTTGCCCAGCTGCTGAGGAAGCAAACCTTTCAAACAAAGAGAAGCCACTCTGCCACAAGGTCTCGGTTTGTGTTATTTCTAAAATAAGGTTTTTCATGATTGTACAGTCATTTCTGCATGCAAACAAATGAAGTTTTCTCTTCATTGTAATACCTATAAATCACTCAATAGTGTTGTCAATGTCTGTTTTCCAGTAGTGGAAATGAACTACTATTTAAAATGTGCATTTAAAAAAAAAAAAAAATTTGAAACAGATCAAATGGCTACATTTGTCCTTGTAAATAATTTTAGCTCTCAAGATCTGAAAATGAAAACTTGAAGTACATGTTGAAAATAACATGACTTTTTTGTAGCTGTGAAAATACATTAAAAAAATTATATAATTCCATTTCACATGAAAAGATTGTTGTAATATATATTTAATGTTATCGTTTTCTAAATAAAAATGTCATTTTAAAAGAAAAAAGTAAAACTCCTGAGTTTAATTTTGATCCAGTTAATTAAAAAAAAAGATTGTGTGGGACACAAAGGAGACTTCTCAACCTGTTCAATAGCAGTCTTATGTGGGCGAGAGTTAACTTCCAGACTTCTCTCTTAATGAACCTTGGTAACTACAGAAGCAGTTACATTATTCAGCACAAACTGGAGTGTATTACAACATGTGATCAGCAGCCATGATGGAGGCTGCTAAATTTGGCTAGCGCTATCTAGCATTCTTGCTAGCAGTCATGGCCTTTCTGGTGAGCAAAAATACTCACCTGGTGTTTAAGAAATAGAGTGGCTGATGTCCTTTACTGGCTCGGCCACAGGTTCTGAGAAATGATCAGAAAACTGTGTTAGAAACAAGCGTCAACCTACGGCGGTAAAAAGTGAAGCCTATGCGGAAGTGCATAACACTGCAGTTCCCCCTTCATCCACTAGGGGCTGGCTCCAAAACAGAGCAAATCCCCATAGACTCCCATGTTAAAAAGACCAACTTCACAGTAGAAATAAACCATTTTAGGTTTAATAGGTCAGGTTTACCTTCATGATAACTGTTGGGGGAGTGATTTTTTTTTTTTCAAACTCGCCCGTTTGAAAGTAATTTAATCTCAAAATTTGCCATATTTAGGGGCATGTCTTTTCTATTGACAGGTACCCGATCTCCCGCTTCAAGTCAGAAGAACGTAGAACAACCGCGGTTTTTAGCCGGTTAACAACGTGACTTAGCTTTTGCCTGCTTACCTCCGGATTAGTTCGGTTAGCTCTTCGCTACAGAAAGCTCGGAGTTCGCTCGATGTCAATCATCCACCGTGATGCTCACAGCCCTCCTCTCAGCTCCACCTCTTTGCCCATATTTGTATTTTCCAGGTGAGACGACACGCATGCCTCAGCCATGATGGCAATGCTAAGAACCGCCCACCGAGCTTCAATTCAGCTCTTCAGAAACCTATGGGTGACATCATAGAGGCTCCGCCCATCTTCTTATGTA
The DNA here is from genome assembly GCF_933228915.1 of Telmatherina bonti. Lineage (NCBI taxonomy): Eukaryota > Metazoa > Chordata > Actinopteri > Atheriniformes > Telmatherinidae > Telmatherina > Telmatherina bonti. The sequence continues at coordinate 26,707,768 of NC_136618.1, forward strand.
CAGTCTGTGATTAGAAACCATATTTGCGATCTAAATTGATCCGTCTAACAGTAAACATGTTGGGAATATGTTGTAATGAACTTAAAACATTGTGCCCATTGCAATGATGGTCAACAATTCTCAAACAAAGGTGTCATCAACACAAACCCTTTGAGGGTGTTAAGAAAAAAAGTTTCTGATCCGGAGAATCAACTTCAATACAGCCTTTTCAATAAAATATGTACCTTCATTGAAATAAAAGCTGCACTTAAAAAAGCAAATAAAATCAGAGCATACTCCTTGGGATGTAACAATATGCTTTGAGACCGAGTCTGACATAGTCAACACAGCATCATCAGTACCTCTGTTGCTCATACAGGCAAACTGCAACAGATCCAGTGTTTCAACTAATATTTTCTACATTATTTTACACAATGTGGAGGTTAAAAAAAGGTTGGCCAAAAATCTTCAGGTTTGATTGCACCTGACTTTTTTTGTGGGTGGGCCTTACTATAGAGGGTTTTCCAGGTTCTGGGTACTCCAGCTACCACGATGAAGTTCCGGTCTCTTGTCTGAGGTCTTACTAGCCACTAAAAGTCAGTCAACTCTTTCCCTTTCTCTATTTTCCCTACTTCCTCTGATAATGTCTTTGGTTTTTTTGCTGAGTCATCCATGGTGTGCATGCCTAACAGCCAGCGTATTGATATCCACTTGCTAGCGTGTGACATGCTGTGAAGCAAAATGCAGCTGTCATATGATACTCCAGGCTAGAACACAAAGTTGTGACCTGCACTCTAAGAAAGATTACCATCAAAAAACGGACTGATGTCCTGGTAGGAAATTAGTAGCACATTTTTCCGTAATTTGTACATGACTTCCGTTTATCCAGTGATTGAAAATCCTTTACTTCCACAGCATGTGTCTGTTGCATTCAGGTATATCTTTTGCTCCAATAACAGTAATTTACGTTCATAGTAGAACAGAGGGCTACAGATATGTTTAGTTTTGAGAAGAGTTACTGTTCCCAAGATGCAACGTGTGAATAAAAAAACTGTTAAAGGAAAAATCCCTCAAACTTTTTTTGTTACATTTGATCTGATTTATACAGACCTTTTTCACAGCGTGTGGCTTCTTAAATTCAGAATGCTGCAGGGCAATGACGACTCCAGGAACTGCCATCCGAAACCCTCCGTCTGCACTTATCAGACAGCTTATCGGGTCATAAACAATTCAGTCAAAGGAATTAATGTGTTTTTTAAGATCTGCTTAACTAGCACGATAATTTTGCTTCATGCTGATGGTAAGTCCAAGAAAAACGTCTGGCTTATGAATAAGACTTTACATCTTGTGCAATAACCATCTACCGTGGGAGAGAGTTAATTCCCAGATTTCTCTCTAAATAAAACTTTATTCATTACTTTAGCTTTAGTCTTTTTGTTGATATATGCATAGTTCAAACCATATTAGTTTTTGCCTTATTGCATTAAGACAAATATACAAAGGACACAAATTATGTGCTGATTGACTGAATAAAACAGTCATAACTTGTTTGTTTGTTTATTTTTTATAAGTGTTAACTGCCTACATGCAGCGGTGTAATATAGTGATGGGTTTACAGATCGGCCATTTCATTGGTTTCAGTCACTACAAATTAATGGCAACTGAATTCAAGAAAGAAAATTATCCATTTTGTGCATTTAACATTAGAAGTTAATATTTCCTTCCTTTTCTAACCTGCTGACCTTGTTTTTATTACTTATTATTTTCATTTATTATTCTACTCTGTATTTTATTTGATAATCTTGATAATATCTTTACATTATTTCAAGCTTGCCCATACTGCAGAGTTAAACTGCTTGAGTACTTTGCATCTTTGTGTAGCAGAACATCTTCATCTGATAATAAGTTGCATTGCTAAGCAAATATGAGGGGTTTTTGTAGGCAATTTAAAGACATATTTAATGATTAGATGACATTTACCATTGGAAAAGGAGCTTCTGTCCCTCAGCGATTTGCAACGGGAAGTAAAACAGCACCTGTATGGAATATTTCTAGCAAACACAGCTCAACCACCTCTGTTGAAAGCATATCTGTCCTTGATGCCCTGCAGGTTTAAACAGTAACAGCTCGACTTCATGGTAGCATCGTAGACTGAACCACAGCAGTGGGAAAGATCCAAATAACCATATCCAGCTCACAACGTCACCCTCATAACCAAGTGGAGCAGCTGCAGCTGTGATCACAAGCACAGCTGGATACATCAGCCTTTTAAATGGCTAAACAACCACTAGTGTTTTAGTTTATTAGCAAGGTATTATAATTTCACCAGACCATCTGAATGAGCATATGGTTAAAAGAAACAAACAAAAAAAACCTTCTAATTTTAGTGACTGATTGATCCGATCTGATGATTTTAAATGACGTAGAATATTACAAAAAAATGGTTTTAATTGAGTAGTTAAGGTAATTCAAAATCAGGAAGCATAAATGAAAAAATGTCTGTGTTAATTGTAAAGCACACCAGCATAGAGCTGCACATCAGGCTGCAGCTGATCACACAGAAGGTCTGTAATATGATATCGTTTATGACAGTACTTGCATGTTTTTGTTTTTTTCTTGGATTAAATGACACGAATGTGATCACATGACCACAGTGTGATCTTTTCTGTGTTAAGTTTTATTCTCTTTTTTTATTTTTAGTTATAAAACATTGCTCATTTTGCTGTGTATGTGCACACAGTGGAAGTGTTGGGAATCTTCAGGCTTTCATGTTGTTTCCAACAAATTCTGACCCCACCGTTTGAATGTTGCAGCTGAAATGGACATCAAAACAGGCAACATTTTTCATCTTCTGTTGTCCAGTTGTTCACTTTATTGTAGTCTGTTTATATTGTTTTGGTTATTACACCAACAAGTCACCGGCAACAGCGAAATGAAGCCATGTAGAAGTTTTTTTTTTTTAGCTATATTAGTGAAGAAATCAACAAGTAAAGATAAAAACCAGGTGCTTTATCTATAACCTTATGTAACCATGTTTGCTTTACGTTGTGTAGAATTTCTTTCCAGTGAAAATGTGTAATAGAGATCCAACCTAAATGACTTGAAGAAGGCCCACTTCAAAGCTTGTCATCATTTCATCCTTTCTGCATCTCCGTTCAGCTCATTTTCAAGTAGCATAGCAAAGTACTCCTTGATAAAACATGAAATCTTTTAATTAATTCTCAGGGTTAATGAAGTGTCTGCTTGACAAAAGGGCTACACTTGTGGAGTCCGCATCTAAACAGAGAGTATCAGTAACAAACTGTGAGCCGGAGCCACCTACAAAACACAAAGACACACACCTACATGCACAAATCTCCAACAGGCACTGGCACACAAACGTATTGATTTCCCTGTTTGTCAAGCCTCTCCCTCTTTCATTCATTGCTCTTAGCTTGTTGTATGGGAGCACATTATCTTAGCCTGCAGGTCCACCAAGCATGGCACGTTTTCAGCCAATCAGAGAGGCCCATTATGCACTAAGGTGCTGTGGTTGTCTGTAATCAAAGCCTGTCCTTGTGAGACTCTGCAGCGGGAAGCAAACTGCCTCAGGTTCAGCGCTTTTAGTCTGTGTGTGCTGATTAGCTTGGATTTAAGATTTAAGTCACTTCAGAAGCAATTTCGTCCTGCGTAGACTAATCTGCCGGACGTTTTACGTGTTGCACCATCTTGTCAGACCGCTGATACTGAGGTGACAAGTCGAACTTGGCTCAGATCTGCCGACATGGACAGCAGCATAGATGTCTGGGCTGACATTAGTGGTTGACATTCGCTGATAGGGACATCTGTTCTGGACATCTCAAAAGTCACTCTGTTTCTCATATTAGTTAGACATTAGAGGGGTGTGCAACTCGAGAGTATTGCAAGTGTTGGAGTTTCCCTGCTGCAACACACCTGACACCAGATCATCAGAATTAATTAGAGCCAGACATCAAATTCTGCACAAGTCTACTAATTACCCGTTGATTTTAGTTTATCGATTGATAGTTGAACAAGTAATTCATAGTTGGACATTGTATAAATGGTATTCTGAATTATATTGTCATCCTATTCAGCTTTCATTTATTACATTATGTCATTTCATTTCATTATTGAAGAGTTGGAAGCTGATTGTCTGAACTCTGTATCATGCATAATTCAGAAAGAACAGGAATTGTAGGTAATGCTGACTTGGAATGTTCTGATATTTCCTTGAAATCTTTGTCTTAAGACCCACCAATTTTCCCTGGCATTTTACCCAGAATGACGTTGCTTTTATTGTTTTTGCTGGTTTCATTGTTTTATTGCTTCATATTTTATTGTTTTCTGCTTTATTGTTTGATGTTTTAATATGAGAATTATTGTATGTTCAGCACTTTGTTCAGCAGTAGTTGTCAGAAAGTGCTTTATAAATAAAGTTGGCTTGGCTTGAATCCACTCATCCCTGTAAAGAGAAATGTTTGCTGTGCCACAACCCCAAAGGAAGTTCAGTTTGCTATGGTTTCCATGTGGTGTTCTCATAAAATAAAACCACATTTTTACCATCAAACCTTTTTTATGAAGACTAATCTTCATAAGTTGACAGAACTTGTGTGTAGCTGTCTTGTAGACGTTCATTTGCAGACTTCAGGTGCAGGAAAGCTTTCCTCTGATCTCAGCTGTATGGACTGATAAAGGTCATTTCTCTAAAAAACAACACAGAACTCCAGAGTCTGATCAAGAAAGATGCCAGACTTTGTAATTATAACTAGTTGCTGTATGTTGTCTGAGTGTTTTTTATCATGTTGTTTTATTTCTATTATTTATTATGTTTTTGCTGATTGCCCTGTTTGTTTTCTTTTCTTAAAATGAGTTCTTATTGTCAGATAGTTTGATCTCGGCTTGGATCCAGTCTATTCCTAAAAGCATTTCTTCTGTTTTCTTCAGGTTTCTTTCATCCTTTGCTTTTACTGTTTCAGTATTACATTTAGTTGTTTTGGAATAACAAACAACTTTACTTTTATTATTTCTCAGTAGGGTTTGTTTTTGGAGGAGAATTTATGTTCTATATGTTCACACCCAGGCTTCACCAAAAACATTTATTTTAATGTAAATGCAGCAATGCCAGCTGAATTTAAATCCACTAAGGGTTGTTGAAATCATACTATGCATACACAAGTTTAGCTAAGGATTTTTTTTTTTTTTTTTTTTGCAAAGCCAGATTCTAAAAGCTTCAGTCGCACTGTAATCTTTTCTGAGATAGCAAAAGTGTCAAAGTTAACGTATTATTAGTGCATTACCTTAAATTCCTTTTAACGGCATGTATTTAAGATGCAATTAATGCATGCGCTGTCTGCAGTTTTAGGAAGAGATGCAGAAATAAAGTTGTGGTTCTCCAGCAGAAATGAACACAGAATGACTCTTTTACATGGATAGTTTAGCTGTAAAGATCTGAAAGTTGCTTCTCTAGACGAGTCTCAGGTATTGTTTTGACTACTGTTGAAGTTTTTTAAGTTACCACCTAACACGTGTTGCGTCTCAAATAGCAGCTGCTGCACTGCGCAGATCATGATTAAAAATTTTAATTGCAATTAATCTCATAAAATCACGAGTTAACTCACAATTAAACGCATACTAATCACAAATTTTGTATGCCTCTAAATTTTCCTTACATGCAGATATATGCACACAAACCCCTTTTGCAGATACTCTTGGACATAGCACTCTGACGTCCCCTTCATTAAGAAACAAACATAAACAGGAGAATTATCAGGATATTTTTCAAATGAAAGAAAGGTCTGATGAAAAAGATGAGCTCACCTTACCTTAAACACCTTTTCTCAGCCTTTTAAAGCATCTGAACTGCTCATTTATGAGTTTCATCAGAAGACAGGGGCAGGAATGCAAGAAGGGGTTGTTGAAGCAAACATCGTTGACAACAAAATGGGGGCGAAAGCCAGAAATGGAGCGCTTGTGTTGAGAGCGAGTCTGTGAATCTCACAGTTTGTGTGCAACCCCACCATATTTCACAGGTTTATTGATTCCTTAAGGTAATAAGATGCAGTTTGCTTGAAGCTGATCAGCTCATGCACTGCTCCACTGGCAGATTTGTGGGTAAGGAGTGCTCCTCGGAGCCATTTCTCCTAAGCTGCCTCAAACCTCCCATATTCTAACCAATAATCTAGAGACTGATGAACTGTTCTCCTTCATGAACAGCTGCTCCACTGGTCATCTGTTTAACATCCAACTGTGACGTCTGCTGCTTAATACGTATGGCTTTTTAGGAGTTTGTCCTTTCTTGCTGGGCCTTTGACCAACCTTTATATTAATAAAAGCTTGCTTGTTAAATACCATTTCTTGGTTTTATTGTTTCTACAATCCAAATGAGTCAGAAAAGCGGTGATGCTAGTTGACCTCCTGTAAAGTGACAAAAAGACCTGCATGAATTGAATGTAGCCCTGCGATGGACTGCGAGCTGTCCAGGGTGTACCCTGCCTGTCGCCCAAAGCCAGCTGGGATAGGCTCCAGCTTCCCCGCAACCCTGAATTGGAATAAGCGGTTCGGAAAATGAATGAATGAATGAATGAATGAATTGAATGTATCTCCACCAATGAGCAATATGAACTTGGTCATACTCAAAGCAGATGTGACATCTTATCATAGTAAATATCTGCAGATTAACTCCATGTTGCACCTCAAAGCTGCAAAATTAAAAATCATTAGGATCATCAAAGCAAGCGGAAAATTGACTTCACTTCCATTTGAAATGCACCTCAATCAGATCACAGATGCTCCACTTTTACAACAGTATGTTGCAGCTCACTTGCTCAACCGGCTTTCTGAACTTCCTCCTCCGTAGGTATCGTCTCCCTGATTTCCTTGGCTGTTCTGTCCTACGAGCGATACAGCACCATGATGACGCCCAACATGGCTGACGGAAGGGATTTCCGCCCAGCGCTGGGGGGGATCAGCTTCTCCTGGCTCTACTCTGTAGCCTGGACTGTGCCTCCGCTGCTCGGATGGAGCAAATATGGTCCAGAAGGTCCCGGCACCACATGCTCAGTCGACTGGAGGACTCAGACGCCCAACAACATCTCCTACATCATCTGCTTGTTCACTTTCTGCCTGGTCCTGCCATTCAGCGTCATCATCTACTCCTATAGCAAGCTGCTGCACGCCATCAGACAGGTGCGACTCTGCAGTGTAAATACAATGAGAGTTTTTATTAGTGAGCAAGTCTGTGGAGAAAAATGTAATGCTGACTATGTTTTTCTTTTGTGCTTCATCTGAGCCTATAAATTCGCTGCAATGTAGATCTGAGATAAGACATTGGAAAAAAAAAAAGTTAATCTAGTTGCAAGTCAAATGCAGACCAGCAGTGCCCATCCTTATCAGTAAGCTTATCTCATTTGAACCATGACTGCATCTAAAGTCTCTGTCCTGTCTGTGTTTTCAGCGTAGGAGCCGCTCAGCTGACAAGAGAGCAAAAATAAAATAGATGAGCTTGAACATCTCAAAGATATGAGCTTGAAAGATGAGAAATGTCATCCTGATTGGAGAATCGGGTTTGACATCTCCTCAACATAGTCATTAAACCTGCCAACATCAATTCCCCGTCTTGTCCTCAGTGTTCCACCACCTCAGACTGCCGGGAAAGTTAAAACCAAACAGCCAACCTGAGATTTATTAAAGCATCTGAAGCTACGTTGTATCTCTGCGCCTCAATGCAGAGGCAGCAGACAAGAACTGATGAGGGATGACCTAAATTCTGGATGACTCGTAATTTGCATCCTGATATTGCTGCTGAACCAGTAAAGCGATGTATGTGCTTGTGTCGTGTTTCCCAGAAGGAAAATTTTGCACTTACTTTCACTTGGCTTTCTTTTTAAACTTTAATAGTTGGATTAGCATGAGACGAATGCAAAGGGAAAGGTTGAAAGTTTGAGACCAGGTTTAAAAATGAGAAGCAGATTTTCCCTGCATAAGCATTAAATAATATGAGGTGTAACGTCTCAGAGCCTGCCGTTGCCTGACTGACAAACGAAGAGCAAGCCTGCATGTTTAGCAGCTGAAAGTCAGGGTTTTTATTTTGAGAGTTTATGCTGAAAACAAGAGGCGGGTTAGAGGAGCAGACGCTCAGTCAGCAGGCTGGTGTTAATGACAGGATTATAGACAACTGTCTTCATTACACACTGCTGAGGTGCTTCATTAAACCTCAAGACTACAGACCTATTCACCTGCTGTCAGCTTATCACTGGGAGTTCAAAGTGTGCGTGTGTGTGTGTGTGTCTGTTTAATGGTGGCGCTGCAAATACTATAGATGACACAAAGGCCGCTCACATCGTCCCTGGAAGTGTGGAGGCTTTAATGACCTGTGGAGGGGGGTATATTCTACATGGACATACAAACTCTGCTCAGTAGGCACTGAAAATATATTATGATGTGACTCAGTGGGCTATTTGTATAAACAGACTTTTATCTTGTGGCTGGTAAAAGCAAAGTTATAAGAAAAGAGTTTACCGTCTCCTGTTCCGAGGACATTTAGGGTGCATTCACATCAGGATAGTCCGCTAGACTCGGTCCGATTGGGGAATCGGCTCAGTTATGGGGGGGGTGTATCCATTCAGGCGGAGATCGCATTCATGCTACACCTTGGTCAAACGTGCCAAACCTTTGCAATAATATACCCCCATTCCCAGCAAAGGTGGTGCTGCACTTGTATTTAGCAAAAGAGACGACAAGACCGGCGAGAAGAAGAAAACTCTGTGTCTTCCACTGGCGAGTGAAACATGGAGCGTGAAGCTATCGCTGTTTTGGGTTTTTTAATTTTGTCTTATGCAAGTATCCTGCAAAATACACTGCATCAATGGACGCAGTATGAACAACAGATGAGGCAGAGCTTTCTTAATACGGTCCCTATGTATTTACCCACAATGCAATGCTACCTTAAATGCAGCAAATGACTTTTTTTGGTAGCCTGGTTCCTGTATTCAGTCCCCTTAAAATGCGCCGAGACCTGCGTTTGTAGGAGGACCGAGTCCGCTTCTTTGGTCTTAATCAGTATTCGTTTGGCGCATTCACAGCTACCCAAACAAAGCGGACTTTCCAAGCAAACGGACTCAGATTCCGAACAAAAAGCCGAATGTAAAAGTGCCTTTTGAAGATATCTGGTCCTTATCGGGATGTAAAATTAGGCAAATGCAAACTCTTATAAACACCACACTTGATACATTACACCATTATTTTACAAAACCAAAGTATACAGAAGCAGTGTGTGGTTAACTAAGCGCAACCTCACTGCTTTTAAAAAAATTAAGAGTAAACACCTAAGTTTAGTTGATGACCTGATCTTCACGGAGTGTGATTGCCTCTAATGTGTGTTTGCTGGTCTAGAGTTTAAATGTGCTTTCACAATGCCAAGGAGGAACGACATCAGCATTGGTCGTAGGGAAGCAACTTGTCCGTCAGTCTGGGAAAGGTTAGAAGATATTTTCCAAAAATCTGGAAAAATCTAGTGGACTATCCTGATTGAATGCACCCTAAATCTGGTGTTAATGACAGGATTTGGTCAAACATGTATATTTGTACCCCTGAGCATTGGAAGATTTTCACAAAAGCCACAATCTTTGTAAAAAGTTCATATGTCGAACTTAAGATGAAATTTTTTAACAACAGTTATTGAATGAAGCACTTTGTCTTTTTGGACAGATGGGACCAAAGTAGAGATGTTTGTTCATAATACATTATAAAAACCAAGCAGACCAATCAGAACAAACACATCATCTCAGCTGTCAAGCACAGAGGTGGAGGGGTGATTATTTGGGCTCGTGTTTTTTAGTTGCAGTATCCGGAAACCTCACAGTGATTATATGAAACATAAACGCCTCTGGATTCTATGGTAAAAGGTGAGGCCATCTGTGTGACGGATAAAGCTGGACTGAAATTGGGCCTTGCAATAGGACAATAATCGCTAACCTGCAGAAAATTTACAGAATGACTGAAAAATTATCATCTAAACCAGTTAGATATTCAAATCAAGTGGTAAACTTTGGCAACCATCTGGCACTAAAGCTTGTTACATACTCCACGAGAAGCCAGAACTTTTTTCTTGTTCTCGAGGCATGTTTGAAGACAGTTCTCGACACATCAGGTTGGCAGAACTTTTTTCTTGCGGGGCTCAGAGAAGTATTGTGTGATTGGTCGGACATTTAAGGTGGGCGTTATTAACATGGAAAAGCATGAAGCGGACAGTAGCCGTTTTTGCTGTTGCAGGTGAAACCGATTGTTTTGATAAAACAGCTGATCGAGGTGGTGAGAAAGTACAAAAATTTTTACACGTGGATTCAGCCGCGTGCACGACCCGCCCTGCCGCGGGCGAAGTTGCTCGTTAAATATGAAACTAGAAAAGCTCTTGGAGAGCGGAAACCTCCGCCAAGCACAATGTTAAAGAATCCTTTAAAAAAATTCATTGATCCTAACGGTGATCCAGATCCCCAGCGAAATTTAAACACTTCTTCCTTTTCACATTTCCAACAACTCCTGAAAATTTAATCCATCTGCAACTTTTTTAGTTATCTTAAA